>NC_083770.1:48532061-48632061 GCF_963514075.1 Conger conger | reverse complement strand
ACACTGCCTCGATACCGGACGTTGTACCAGTGGGCCTGGGAGAAAACGCATGGATTTCGGTCACGAATCATCACTTTTCATAGCAAACATTCACACCTCTGTGCCTGCCAGCCTGCCTTGCCTGCCATCCAGGCCAGTAATATTTTAGCCAGGCTCACCACGTGGATCTTGAGGTCGATGGAGAGACGGACGTGGTAAGGAACGTCGTACTCTCTCATGTCCACGATGTTGTCCATCTGGTTGGACATTTTCTTGGAGGAGCCGTCCTCCTCTGCCGCAATAACGTTTCCCCCAGCAAGAGCACTAGCGAAGGCAGACCACAGAAGAAGATGGTCACCGAGCCGAGGGCAGATGAACCAATCAGGGTTGGGTCGGGGAATTCACATTCAATTTACTGAATACAGGAAAGTCACTGAAATTCGAATTGTGATTCTAAAAATGTCCACAATGTTCCATGAAGATCTATGACTTCATTAATTGAATTTCAACATTTTTCCTCATTCAAGACTTTGCCTGTAATTGTAAAAAAAATAAAGTCTTTATTTCCTCTGAGGGGAAAGTGGACTAGGGACTGTCAAATTTGTTCATGATGGTAGTGTGTTCATCTCATTGACAGTCCCTAGTCCACCTTCAAATTCAGTCAATTTTAGTAGCAGGTACAGAGCCTGAGCAGTCACACACACATTCATGCGGCAGGTACAGAGCCTGAGCAGTCACACACACATTCATGCGGCAGGTACACAGCGTGAGCAGTCACACACACATTCATACGGCAGGTACACAGCGTGAGCAGTCACACACACATTGATACGGCAGGTACAGAGCCTGAGCAGTCACACACACATTGATACGGCAGGTACAGAGCCTGAGCAGTCACACACACATTCATACGGCAGGTACACAGCGTGAGCGGTCACACACACATTGATACGGCAGGTACAGAGCCTGAGCGGTCACACACACATTCATGCGGCAGGTACACAGCGTGAGCAGTCACACACACATTCATGCGGCAGGTACACAGCGTGAGCAGTCACACACACATTCATACGGCAGGTACACAGCGTGAGCAGTCACACACACATTCATGCGGCAGGTACACAGCGTGAGCAGTCACACACACATTCATGCGGCAGGTACACAGCGTGAGCAGTCACACACACATTCATACGGCAGGTACACAGCGTGAGCAGTCACACACACATTCATACGGCAGGTACAGAGCCTGAGCAGTCACACACACATTCATACGGCAGGTACACAGCGTGAGCAGTCACACACACATTCATACGGCAGGTACACAGCGTGAGCGGTCACACACACATTCATGCGGCAGGTACACAGCGTGAGCAGTCACACACACATTCACACGGCGCCATTGACGGGCAGTACCTGGACAGCATGGCCGTGTAGGTGTCGTTGGACTTCTCCCTCTCCCGGTTCTTGCGCACGGCCGGGGAGATCTCCCGCTTCACCTTCATCAGGTCGTCCACCGTGTTGAAGGAGAGCTTGATGTAGCTCCTCTTCAGGCCTACCAAATGGTTGGGCTACGTGGGGAAACACACAAACACGCACAAACATGCACACACGCGCGCACACACGCACACAAACATGCACACGTGCACACATGCACACATAAACAAACACACACACACACACACGGATGCGCACACACACAAACAAACACACATAAACACCACACCAGCACTGAGAAAACCCATCCATCACCCCTTCACATCATAAGCACAGGGATGCTTGATTTTAAAGTATGATGGCCAGAAAAATGTTTGCAAGGAGTCAGGTCACTTTACAAAAAATGACAACGTTCTATTTACCTGGGAATCGATTCTGAAAGCAGTCTGATGTAGATGCAGATGTAATATAATTTCACTGTTCTCACACCACAGCTTTATGTAAAACCCAAACACCAACAAAGGCACATGTCTCACCAGGTCCAAATCTTCTTTCGGAATGATTTCCAGCTTGGCCACTTTTCCCTGGAATTTCTTGGATAGGAAGGATATGACTTCCCTATCGCAATTCTGTTCCGGAAATAAGAAATAAGGGCACAGTCGTTTAAAATTGATGCACCTGCACGTCAAAAGTGGAGACTGGCCTGCCAACCAAAAAGAGGTAACCGCACAAAACAGACTTACCCTTTTTGTGGCGATGTAAAAGTAAGGCTTAAATGGGAGTGCCACCTATAGAACACAAGAGATGTGGATCAGGGTCAATGTCAACGGCAGCCATCGTTTTAGTAATGATCCACACACAAGCGGAGACAAAGGCCTCACCTTGAACCTGCTGCCATCTTCCTGAATGAAATAATAGTCCACAGCACTGATCATCCTCTTGTCATCGTCTAGGATTTCAGTCTGAGAGAGGTAACATTAGTTAGTTCAAGTAAAAAAATAAAATGAATACATGCCCGACACAATGATAAAGTAATTGGGTGTTAAAGTTAGCACATAACATTCAAGAAAGTGGGAACTGAAAGAAACCTATAGTTGGACAGGTGTTATAAATTATATAAGAATTATTCATTCATTCATTCATTATCCTAACCCGCTTCTCCTGAACAGGGTCGCAGGGGGGCTGGAGCCTATCCCAGCATACATTGGGCGAAAGGCAGGAATTCACCCTGGACAGGTCGCCAGTCCATCGCAGGGCACACACACTCATAACTACGGGCAATTTAGACTCTCCAATCAGCCTAACCTACATGTCTTTGGACTGTGGGAGGAAACCGGAGTACCCGGAGGAAACCCACGCAGACACGGGGAGAACATGCAAGCTCCGCACAGAGAGGCCCCGGCCGAGGGGATTCGAACCCAGGACCTCCTTGCTGTGAGGCGGCAGTGCTACCCACTGCACCATCCGTGCCGCCTTTTCATAAGAATTAGAATAATGTATTTTTTTTTTTTTTAATTTACCCCCCAATAAAAATTTTGCCATCTCTCTAATAACAAGGCCGTCAGCCGCACACTGAACTCTGCCGTACCGGGTGCATGTTGATGAGCCAGCCCGTCTTCTCCCCTGGCTCCTTCATCCGTTCGAAGCCGAAGCGCGTGTCCATCTCGTCCGTGAACTGGCTGCGCTCCAGCCGCTTGACGGCGGACATGGAGGAGGCATCGTCTCTGTGGGAGGTGAAGGCACTGGCTCAGGGCGGCAGCATGTAGCCCGGCATGCAGCCCGGCATGTAGCCTAGCGGCTAAGGTGCGTGACTGGGACCCCGGAAGGTTGGTGGTCCAACCCCCGGTGTAGCCACAATAAGATCCGCGCAGCTGATCTCAGTCGAGCTATACTAGACTAAGCAGGGGACAATCCCCCCCTGGAGCAAGGCCCTTAACCCCACATTGCTCCAGGGGGGATTGTCCCTTGCATAGTCTAGTCTAGTCTAGTCTAATTGCTATGGATAAAAGTGTCAGCTAAATAACTATAATACGGAACACAACCTCAATTGCATAGACGCAGGGATGCATTTGATTTATTGTGACTGACTGTCAGCCCAAATTTTGTGCAATACAATTTATCAGATGCCATCAGGACTAGCATTTGAGAATGAGTGAAGTGAGTCTGTTGGACAGTGAGAAACAACGTTGCCGTGTATTAATTTACATATGTCTAATGGGTAAACTACCAACCTCTCACTTCACTGTTTTTATTCAACATGTCTGGATACACAAGTGTTGCCAAAGCTCAGAACACCCAAGGATTATTCTGAACTAGGCAAATCGGCCTTTGGTTATTTCTGGACCTTTTAAATGGAATGCACTTCAGATTAACGTATGCGTTGTTGCTGTAGTTGTGCAACTGTTAACTGCTGTGCAAATGTTACAGTTTGTGACCTGTGTTGCGTCATTTAAAAGTAACTTTATATTTAAAATATCTTTTTATATTAGTTGGTGTATTGTATCTTGCACAGAGCATCATTATAAGATAATTGTACTCAATGGGATGTCCCTACTAAAATAGAGGTTACTAACTAACTGTCTGGACAGACGCTCCATTTTCTAAACTTCAACCGGCCAAACTACTCTTTACCGTAACATCATAAAATTACAAAGCCTCGTGCAGTTTTTAGTTTGCAGCATTTCTGAAACTGTGGCCAGAATAAAACAATTAAGGACACAACCGAGTAACTTCTAAGCCGAGCTCTGAAACAGCCCCTTGGTATAAGGTTCCAAGATATACAGTAATGTTCATTGATATATAATTAAATATGTATCAAATTCATAAACAACAAAAATAATATAGCTATCTAAATTAAGATGAAGCGGTCCGTAAGATAGCCAACTCACTGATGCTAGCTAGCTAGCTACCTAAATTAGCTCATATAGCGAGCTAGCTAACTTACATAGTAGGAAGTAAGTTAGCTTGTAACGTAGCCACTATTTGCCATAAAAAAGATGAAATTACTTACTGTTGGTTATCCTGGTCTGTACCTTGTCCTCTGTCTGTCCTGTACCTCCCACTGTTTTGCCAAACCATTTTGTTGCGGAGAAAAGTTGATGAAAGGAACTTATTCCAGAATTCAATCTGCTATTGTGTCGGATGTTTTTTTTATGCTATGCACACACTGCGCAATACTAGGTTAGCGTGGTGCTTCGTCAAAACAATGCACACGCGAAGACGCGCCTTACTATTTTCATTAGCTAATAGTAGCTAGGTATAAAAACGTTTCATATCTGTAATAAATTCATGATATAGTCCTGTCAAAGTTAACGAAAAAATGCACAGACTGGTGCCCGCACTGTTGAAGTTCTGTCAGTCCACTTCAGAATTTGGCGCGCTGACTGTAATTGCCGCGAGAACAGGAAAGGGACCCTACATGGTTGCCAGAGATGCGAAAAATCCCCAAATATTGTATGTCTAAAAATCCTAATTAAAATACACGAAAGTCAATGATATGTGTGATTTGTTTTCTTGCATAAGCACATTTTTCAATATGTTCTTTATGGGAGTAAACTGAACATTTGAGAAGTGTTTATAGACATACGAAGGAAACGGTGGCAACTTTGCGCAGTGTTGAGTTTAAAACAAATGTTCTGCCCTCGATGAAAAGCCCTACCCTTTTGGGACGATACTTTCATTATAAACCAATAGCATACTTGAGGATGGACCCTGTGGTTACCCATCGCCGTAATGTGAAGAGTAGAATCGCATAAATTGAAATTACAAAGTTGGCAAGTGCAGTGCGTTCACTTTTTCTGTCGGCGACGGTTTTTTTAGACTGCTTAAATTCATGTTAGCTGATAATAATCTGCTTAATACCATCAGCTAGGAGTTTTCGCAGGAGTTAGTTATGGAACACGTGTGTAGCAGACTACCTCGTTAGCGTATTCGTATTCTCGTATAGCGTTTCTCGTATTGGAGTGAATACGGCTTTTACAAGTACGTGGGCGTGCTTCTGCGAAACAAATCAGCGTCGTGTGTGAAAGGTGGTCGCCGACTGTAACTTGTCTCCGCTTCTGTCTGAAATTAAATGTTTTTCTAAACATAACAATGCCCGTGGAAAGTCTACCCGTGCGGGACCCGGCCTTCCATCGTCGACTGTTACAGCAGTACCTGCTTTTGTTAAAGAAATACCCGATTCTCACCAAATCGGTGACAAGGTCAGTGAATGGTGGAAGTCTTGTAATGCTTATTTTGATGAGAGAAATCCCAAATTTAGTGGGGATGCCTTGACTTTGACAGCTGGGCATTGGCTCTGGATTTGGGAACGAAGTTAGGCGTTTACACAAGCTAGCTAGTTGCTATGTATTGGGAGGCATTCGCGATCTAATTGCAAAACATGGAAATTACATACATTATTCCATCTATTGGCTAGCTGGCCCATGGATGCTAAGCTAACGCGTTGCTGCATTGTTTTAGGTAGTATTATTTTCAGAAAATGAGAAAATCAAGTTTGTAGTTAGCCAGCATTACAGAGTACTACTAGTAGGTGCTGTCGAAAAGTTAGCTAGGATTTTGCTAATTGAGGAATTGGGGATATTGTTATATTGCTAACTTAGCTAAATCAGGTGTCATTTTAGTGAAACACAAATGGTAAGCTGCTAACTGAAAGGCTTGTTAAGTGAACGATTGCGTAATTAATTGGCAGTACCAGTATGTAGCGACCTCTTTTAAATTCACGGCTAATCTGTATTGTTACGTTAGCTAAGTATTTTCGCTGGCTGTGTTCACCATCTTGCCACTCGAGTTCATCACGTTTACCAGTAATACATTACTGTTTGTATGCCCTCTTTCAGCAGAAACGATTCCACAGCGGTGACATTTGCCCTCTGTCCTAGTCTATCTGTGTTTTGCCAATCAGTTCGGTTGCTCCTCCACCCCCGCCCTTCCCTCCCTGTCCAAGATAAACAGTGTCCTTATGATCGTCTAAAGGTTCACAATGTGACATGAGATGTTTTATTTTTATTTTTTTCTTCCGTTACCACCACGTTGACAGGTGCCAGTTATTCCCAAACCTTTGCCTTTCAGTGGAATTCTCTCCGCTTTGGGAAACCTTCTTTCGCAAGCGCTGGAAAGCAGGAAAAAGAAGGCAGATGGGAATTTAAAGAAGGACATTAACATCCTGGGGCCTGCGCGCTTTGCCGTTTACGGGTATGCGCATTTCGACTAAAATCCTTCGTCTGTTTTTTTCAGTGTCATTTGAAGGGTTTGTGGCCCCCGGTGAAACCTCAGCGCTTTTATTGACGTGTCTCTCCCCTGCCCGTTCCAGACTCTGCTTCACGGGCCCGTTGAGTCATTTCTTCTACCAGCTGTTGGAGCTGCTGTTTCCTTCCACAGTGCCGTACTGCATGGTGAAGCGGCTGCTTCTCGATCGCCTGGTGTTCGCGCCGGCATTCCTCCTGCTCTTCTTCTTCATCATGAACGTCCTGGAGGTCAGTCCGGCATTCTCGTTTAGGGACGTATCAGAAAACCGCCTGAGACGGTGAGACGAAGGACAAAACCAGGGACACCCTGTATGCGTCTGCTAAGATCACTCGCAGAGATCGGTCAAGTACGCAATGGTTTTGGATTTTGGGTTTTGATTGATCTTGCCTGGTGCAGTTGAGCCAACCAAGAGCACCAGATGTTCCAATACACCAGAAAAACTTACTAAGGTGTAGAAAAGTATTTGAATCCAAAACAATTATGTATTTGACCCCAGTCTCCTCATTATACAGAATCTGCAATCAGAAAAAACACAGATGCTGCACTTTGCAAGAGAGGGTCTGTATTTAAAACAAATTATAAAGCGTATTTATGCATTTTGGCCTGGTTTAATAAAACAGAAATGTGCTTCTGTATCTCTAAAATGGAGGAGGATAAGTGCTGGATATGAGGGATAATTGTTCTGTGAGCTTGGAGTTATCTGAACTGGCTGATGCTGTTCCAGGGTAGGACCATTTCAGCCTTTCAAGGCAAAGTGAGAGCAGGTTACTGGACAGCCCTGAAGATGAACTGGAAAGTGTGGACCCCTATCCAATTCATAAACATCAACTATGTGCCCGTTCAGGTAAGCAGCTACACCGGTGGTCTTCCTTACTGGTCCCAGAGAGCCGCAGGGTGTGCTGGCTTACGTTGTTGCTCAGCACTTAACTCGCCTCGCCTGGTTTCTTGGGCCTGAATTGGTTGCTGCTATTAAGGCGAAAACAAAAACCTGCAGACCGTGCAGCTGTCCATGACCAGGAATGAAGATCACACAGTAAAGAGTACTGTGTACTGCTACACAGTAGAATTGGCAGTGTTGATTGAACTATTACAGGGTTTGTACAGATCTGTGCTTTATCACAGGCGATTTGACTCAGAAATAGTTTGGTGAAGAATGGCGTTTTAGAGGATATGCTATCAATAGCTGCATACAGTACAACACATTGTGCTCTCTGTTAGGCGGGAGGGTGAGTCAACATCTCAGTGAGCCTTTATCAATGATAGGAAGGGATTTACAATGGTATTGTATCAATCTTTTAACACAAAAATCTTACCAATTGTACCTTTAACTTTGTATGTTTTTCTCTTTCAGTTCCGTGTGCTGTTTGCCAACATGGTGGCTTTGTTCTGGTACGCCTACCTTGCTTCAGTAAGGAAGTGAAACCTCCAAGACCATCCGTCAGTGCACTGAATTCAGCATGTGCTGAGAGTACTTGGTGTCTGGGTCCTGTATTTAACATAGGCCTGATTGTACTAATATACATGCTGGAAATTCACGCCGTGGTTAAACCATGGTTGAACAATGGTTCGCTAATTCCAATGAGTGCTGATTCCAGTGGAATAATATGTTGTTTCAAATAGAGGGATCTGCAAATGAACTGAGAGCCATATTGACTGATTGTCATGTATGTGATAATTGAAAAGAATGCCCTGGATTCGCTTACTGCACCACTAGCAAAGTCACATGTTTAAAGTGTCAATCCGTAGTGTTGTTATATATAAAAAAAATAACATGTGGTACCTTCTCATGATGGCATTTGTGTAGCAATATTGATCCAATGCGTTTGCTTTCTTAAATTGCTCATCTATATGCTGTTTTACACTTGTGGCGTCTGGTGCAACGTTCCCTCCACGTATTGAAATTTGATGCTGCTGAGGCACTTAAAATTATTAAAACATGTTTAAAATTTGGTTTAATATGTTACCCTATATTACCATGTCAGATGGCATTGTTGGTTGTCAAGGTTGTTCTTTCTCCAAAATACGACACCACTGGGTTATCTTTTATGAGATATAAGCACTTGATCAGCTAGTAGTTCCATCCATCCATCCATTATCTGAACCCGCTTATCCTGATCAGGGTCGCAGGGGGGCTGGAGCCTATCCCAGCATACATTGGGCGAAAGGCAGGAATACACCCTGGACAGGTCGCCAGTCCATCGCAGGGCACACACACCATTCACTCACACACTCACACCTACGGGCAATTTAGACTCTCCGATCAGCCTAACATGCATGTCTTTGGACTGTGGGAGGAAACCGGAGTACCCGGAGGAAACCCACGCAGACACGGGGAGAACATGCAAACTCCGCACAGAGAGGCCCCAGCCGATGGGGATTGGAACCCAGGACCTCCTTGCTGTGAGGCGGCAGTGCTACCCACTGCACCGTCCGTGCCGCCGCTAGTAGTTATCAGATTTAATTCAAATGGAACTCTGGTAGTTGGAGTGTGAAAATATACTTTAGTGACCGGTAACCACAGCTGTCCTTAAATAATCCGACACTTTAAATTTAAGCATGTAGGTAGATGCTATAATCTGATACTAGTGAAGCAAATGCATTATCTGTTAGTTCAACAATTTAAACACTGGCTAATTTTATGGTACAAACTAAATATAACATGCAGATTTGTGGTCCAGTAAAACTAATCAGTATTGCACGACTAATATTGCTTCATTGTCAGTGATGTTGCATACTGGAAGAGCCAAGTCTGCTGTTACCTTGGTTACCCACCCCAGCTGTATAGGAACCTGTTGTATGAAATGTTTCAATGATCAGCCATTTTGAAAGAAAACAAGTGCTTGTCCTCATCATGTCCACCCTTTTGTTTATTTTTCCACCATCACATTACACTGCTGCAATTTAGCAGACATTCCATATCCACAGTGAGTTACAAATTTTTTTCTTCACAGGTATTTTTACTGAAGCAATTCAGGTTAATTCACCTTGCTCAAAAGCATAACAGCACTGTCCTAGCTGTGAACTGAACCAGTAACCTTTAAGCTACAAGCCCATAGTAGTAGTATGTACTAGTATAATGTATATTACACATGTATAATAGTATAATAGGCATTATAAGTTCCATTCAGTACATCTCTAAGGAAAAAATAGTTTTGGGAACGTTCACATTTTGCATCTATGACAGAGGGTTGTACCAATCGTGGCCTTTGTAACATAGACAGCATCCTTGCATATTCACCTTTAACACTTCAACATATTATACAATACAGATTATTCATGAGATACACAAAATAATTTGTATCATTAAACACAACTGAAAAGTAAAAGCAAGGTAGTTCATTGTGGTCCCCTTCCTTGAGTCTTCAATATAACAATTTCTCAAAATCTTCATCGATTCAATACATTATTAAAATTAATCTAATTAATCTTGGCGCAGTCCATCACGTTCAGCCCCCTCTCAGGCGCAGCAAGAGGTTGATGGTGCTCCCTGCTTTTATCCCGTAATCCTCCAGTGTATGGCCATCCTCCAGCGGCTTGCTTTCGTAGACCAGCCGCTGTTGCTGGACAGGGACGCCCTCCTTGTTTTGCACCTTGAGCTTGAACTGGGCGACGGTCTCTCCCGGGGCGACGTCGTACGTGTGCGTCGCGCCCTTATCATTTCTCAGAAACACTTGGTAGGACTGTGTAATCAGCACGACGACTGTGCATCCCGAATGTAGACCGTAGTCCTGCAGCGTCCGCGAGTCGTCTGTGAGGTCGATCCTGTGGCCGTTCTGCGTACTCAGCCGCTGCTTCGCGCTGGGCACCGACGCCCTCGCTTGGATCATGGACTTCAGCTGTCCGACAGTCGTGCGCAGCTCCACGGGCAGGGAAAAACTATTCCCAGTTAGGAATTTGATCATTAACTCCATGGCGAGTTTATCTGAAACTAAATTAAACAGAAAGTCAGCCCGACAGGATATGAATGGACTTATCTTTTAGTTTTATAAAACGTTTTGGATTTATCACAAAATATCATATTCTCTGAAATATTCGGAAAAGTCGAAATGGCGATAGCTAATGGCTGTCTTAACAAGACATCATTTGTACATCTAGTAAGACATATAAACCGGTTAATGAGAAAAACAAATACATTCTATAAAATGGATTTATAATAAATGGATTCATTATTTAGAAAAAAAAAAAGTATTACCTTTTCAGTACTTGTTTTTGTCGTCGGAGAAAGCTTTCTTTAGGTGTCGAAATGAAGAGATGCTTCAGACGATTCAGCAGAAATTAACAGTGTGAGTGGGACGGATGATCGGTCCTGTTTTATATGAACAGCTGATACACGCCCACTTTCTAGATGTGACGAGAACTTTCCTCCCCAGATTCGTTTTCCTGACTTGACCGTTACGGCATATTTACCGTTACTTTCGGTTTCCATTTCTCGGTTGCGCTTTTGAGAATCCCTCGTTCTAGTTCAATCGAGGTCAAATCCCAAACAACGATGCAATGGTCTGAATACAGGCTTTACATTTTATTTACTTATGACGTATGAAAGAACCTCTGTCTTGTGACTGTCTTCATTTGATGATTGTTTCAATTATTTTATTTGTTAAATACATTGCATTCATTTAACCTGCCATACTCTTGACTTGCACCGCGGCAGTTTAGTCCTATAACAGACATAAACAACATACTGTAGGATACCTGCACCCCGTAGCCACTCACCTTTACACTAGTGCCGCCAAAAGATATATAATTGTAGGGTATCCAGGCCAGAGGCGCGTGCGCGTCTACACAGATAGATAGTGATCGCATAGCACCAGACTTTTGGCGGATATGTGCTGTTCTTTTAATAATGTCTAACAATGAATTGGTATTCCCTCAACAGCGGAAAGCAGTAATTTATCACTCAGCACTACTTCCCATACAATCTTGTGAGGAAAAAAAACCCCCAGTAAAATTCCCCATAATGATTCTTTATATAATTTTAACCTGCCATACTCTTGACTTGCACCGCGGCAGTTTAGAGTCCTATAACAGACATAAACAACATACTGTAGGATACCTGCACCCCGTAGCCACTCACCTTTACACTAGTGCCGCCAAAAGATATATAATTGTAGGGTATCCAGGCCAGAGGCGCGTGCGCGTCTACACAGATAGATAGCGATCGCATAGCACCAGACTTTTGGCGGATATGTGCTGTTCTTTTAATAATGTCTAACAATGAATTGGTATTCCCTCAACAGCGGAAAGCAGTAATTTATCACTCAGCACTACTTCCCATACAATCTTGTGAAAAACCCCAGTAAAATTCCCCATAATGATTCTTTATATCCATAAATAATGAAATTTAATGTTTTCAAAATCTGTCATATTCAGAACAAGGCTTGCTTGGCACATCACCGACAAATATAAAAGTAATTAAAGCTAATGAAAGCGTCTTATGATCTCGGGGATTTCCAAAATTGCATGAGAATACTTTTAGGGAATTTCCCTAAAACTGGTTCAGACTGGTACCTGGTATTCCTGGTATTCCTGGTATTCCTGTGCCAAACCAATGCAAAGAATGGAAAGTGAAAGTGCCGAGTGTTTATTGTTGTTGGCCTTACAGGAGGGACCTATCCTTCACCTGCTGCCAGGTGAAAATAAAATAATAATAATAATTCAAATCGGCCCTGGTCCTTATCTTTGTTGTACAGGTAGCAGTTGAAATTGTACTTCCCTCTAGGGTCTTTCAGCGCACTTATCCCTGGTTATGGGAATGCACTTTGTTGTACGTCGCTCTGGATAAGAGCGTCTGCCAAATGCCATGAATGTAATGTAATAAAATATATTGATGCAATTAAAAAAAAAAAAAAAACTCTTAAAGCCTCATTGTAGGAGGCCTATGATGATGAATATGCTGAAAAAATAGTTTTTTTATGCTTTGGTGCTAATTTCTGTAACATGTACATTTCTTGCAACATTGTGCTTCCGAGAAAGAATACTCAAAGGCATTGCTGTGCTGGTTAGAAAACTAAAGCTTTATAGCTTACTTGCGATGATCACATAAACATATGCTGAACTTTTATTCTCATTTCATTCTTTTGCGACATTGACACAGAAGGATTTTGGATATGTTGGATATAGCCTTTGAATATCCCAAGCTGTGATGTCCTCATACCTTGTCTTCACTCTGGGCAGTGACATCCAGACCTGTTGCTGGATTTTCTTGGCTGCCTTCCATGCAGGCGTGTATCAACACGTGTGACGCTACTGTTCTCAATACAGAACGGTGACGCATTCATTAGATACAGGGCGACATTGGCTCAGGAGGTAAGAGCAGTCCCTGGCAGTCGGAGGGGCTCCGGGTTTGATTCCGCCCTGGCTGTGTCGAAGTGTCCCTGAGCTAGACACCTAGATTGCCTTGCATGGCAGCCAATCGCCGTCGTTGCGTGAGTGTGTGTATGAACGGGTGAATGCGAAGCATCAATTGTACAGTGCTTTGGATAAAGGCGCTATATAAATGCAGACCATTTACCATAATCATTAGAGCACATGGGGAATGTAGTGCTATATAATTGGGGGGTAGGGGGGGTTTAGTGCCTGGTCACACACTGAACTGACCTGAACACAACAGCGACACAATCACACAAAATAGTCACTGGAACTCATGTGAAATCAAGGGCTTATACTATCATTCCTGTATTTGAAAGGGGTTGGTCCTTCCATTGACCAAACGTAATAATGACCACTATTACCATTATTCCTGTTCGTTAAAGGGTGGTGGGGGGGGGGGAAGACTAATATCAAGGGTGTTATTTATGGGTGGATAGGGGAATTACATCCACCCCCCTCTCCCATAATATACCATACCATATATGTATATATCATTTCATATAATAAAGGGATTTCATTTTGTGATTGGGATATATTGCATCTTACTCTGAAGTGTTTTACCCTCGTAATTCACCGTAAACAATCATTTCACAGCTGTCCCAGGGCCTCACAACCCCCCTGGAAGGTTACAGTTCTCGGGATGTATGTATTTCAACGTCCACCAACTCAAACTAAAGTTTCACGCTCGGCTAATAACAAGACTTGCATTGATTTGTTTAATTCTAATTGATTGTACCCACTTGGCATCCCAAAAAAAAAACTTTATCGAAAGTGTCTTTGAGTACCTTGAAAAGCGCTCTATAAATAAAACGTATTATTATTATTATTTTTATTTTTATTATTATTATTATTATTATTATTATCCTAAAAATATATTGGAGGAAATATCCTTACAACTGGTGGAAAGTTCTGATGTTATAAGATACAAAGGAGTTCTGCTTGAGGTGTTGAGATGTTCTGTGTACTCTGTCACCTCCAAATGCAGTGATGAAATATAGTGGAAGGCCCAAGGAATGGGGAGCTGGTGTTCTAAACTGATATTTACATAAAATCCTGTCTCGCGGGGGCCTGAAAATAAATTTTCCACATGGTTGAATGGCAAAATTCACCATAATAATAATGTGTTATTTAGCTGATGCTTTTATCCAAAGTGACTTACAGTGGATTAGACTAAGCTCAAATTATGAAATAAAACAAGTACTTGTCTTCAACATCGTTTGTTTATTCTTGCCCCATTACATTGCATTACATTGCATTACAGGCATTTAACAGACAGTCTTATACACAGACTTACACAAAACAATTTTTTTGCATCACAGTTAGATATTTCTACTGAGGCAGGTTAACTACCTTGCTCAAGAGCACAATGGTTGTGTCTGACCTGGGAATTGAACCTGCAACCTTTAGGGTTACAAGCCCATGATATTACACTGCTGCTAATCAATATTGATGTAACTCAATTGTCTCAAACTCAATGCCATGGAGGGTCATGCGTATGCAGAGTTTTTCTTCCAGCCTCAAGATCTTGAGTATATAATTAGTTCAATTATTTGCTGAATCAGGGATGGAGGTTTGCACATAATGCATATGAAGAGAAATGTGTTATTTGTGCTGTCTATATAACAACTGTTGCATATATTCTGTGCTTAAATGCAGTTAAATGCATGTGCCTGAATGAGTCATTGGAATCAATTAAGGCAGCATTCATTGGCTGAAATTTAAACCTGCATACACATGACCCTCTATGGCAAGTGAGACCACTGGTAAAACATTATAATGCATTATATCACATCAGCGAACAGAAAATCTGGCCCTCAAATTCATGCTGGGTTTTCTTTCCTCCCAGGCAATTAACTGAGGAATTAGTGCTACATATTAATTAGTGTAACACAGACTGCACACCTGACTGCCAGGTAAAGGGAGGGTGGAAAACCAGCAGTTATCTGGTGGACGGTGATATGACTATCCCTGTACTACTGGAAACCACAGGGTCTGTTGGTTTTTGTTGTTACTTAGCTCTAAATGAATCAATTAAAGCAGGTGATTACACAGTTATAGATGTACCGATGTATATCAGTGGTCTCAGACTCATTGCCATGGAGGGCCAGCTCTGTGTATGCAGATTTTCATTCCAACCAATTAATACTTCCTTAATTGATTCCAAATACTCATTGAGCCAAATGCATTTAACTGCATTAAATAAGCAACAGTTGTTAGAGACAACACAAATAACACCTTTCGCTTCATATACATTATGCGCAAACCTCCAGCCCTAATTCAGCAAATAATTGAACTAATTATATAATCAGGTTGGAGTAAAAAGCTGCATACACACGGCCCTCCATGACACTGAGACCACTGATATCATGATTCATAGTCTTTCATGATTGATAGGTGGCACAATACATAGATAATGACATAGACAAAATGATTCCTAACATTTTCTTTCACCAAAGCAATAGAGTACTATTGAAGAGAGTTGGAAACGAGGTATATGAATGAATACATTTTACAAATGGAATTCTGATTCAAGCTATTTCGGATTTTTGTTCAGTCAGTTAATGAAAGAAGCCGAGTGCAAAATACAGCAGAGTGCGCAGCAGATAAGATTCAGCAGCCCCCTCTCAGACGCAATGACTGGTGGATGGTGCTCCCGGATTTTATGCCGTAGTCCTGCAGTTTCGAGCCATCTTCCAGCGGCTTGCTTTCGTATTTCAAAAGCTGTTGCTCGATAGGGACGCCCTCCTTATTTTGGACCTTCTGCTTGAACTGGGCGACGGTCTCTTTCGGGGAAACGTCGTAGGTGTGCGTCTGGTTTTTCGTATTTTTCAGAAACACCTGCATCGGTTGCACGATCAGCACGACGACTGTGCATCCCGAATGTAGACCGTAGTCCCGCAGAGTTTTCGCATCGTCTTCCAGTTCTATCCTGCTGCCGTTCTGCGTACTCAGCCGCTGCTTTGCGCTGGGCACCTGCTCGCAGTCCTGGATCATGGACTTCAGCTGTCTGACAGTAGTGTGAAGCGGCGCGGTCAGGGGAAAGCTTTTCCCAGTGAAGAATGTGATCGTCAGCTCCATGACCAGGAGATCTGATCCGAAACGAAACAGTGAAACACAAAATCAGCCTAACAGGATATGAAGTGAATCGCTCAGTCATCGCAAAATATCATAGCCTATCTGAAAATGAATTATTTTAAAGGGTTATTATGACTAACGGCTGTTTTCAATGTTTCAATTATGTTACGATTACACAACAAGTGACATTACAAGTGACATTAAAACCACAAGACCAGTCACACTCGTTGCACTGCTATGATGTTACACAGAGAGAAAGAGCTGAACTCAGAAGATTATTACTTCTGGTAGAACAGATAAACGGCTGATGAGAAGATCAAATACGTCAATTATAATGACTAGGTTAGAATAGAATATTACCTTTTGAATAAATGTCTTTCGGAGTGTGGGGGTTTTGTCCAAACGGAGACGCTTGTGGATTCAGCCAAGATGAGCAGGAGGAGAGAGTGATGGAGTTTATGAGCAGGGCTCTACCTGGTGCTGTATTATGAACAGCTGAGAGACCCGCCCACTTTCCATACCGCATCGTTATCTTGAGATTCGTTTTCGAAACTCGAATCCAAACATGACGCTGACTTTCGATTTCCCCTTCTTGTTTGCGCTTTTGACTTTTCATCGGTCAATGACGTTATACTACAGTACGCCTTGCTGCTGTATTGGTCAACTCGGCTAAATCTAGTTCAAGTCCCATAACACAAAATCAAATAGGCTACACGTTTACTGTTATGTGCACTCATGTACCCTATATTATGTGTTCTTGTTCAGCAACAACAAATTCAAATGATAGGAACACAGAAACGGATGCTTCAAGGCAGTGTATCAACCCCCTAAACCCTATTTTAATTGTTGATTTTATTTTTGTAAAGGGAACAGCAGCCTAACATTAATGGGTATACAATGTAAATTATACACACAACATGGTACAATATATAAAAGGAGAAAATGTGTCAAATAAATACATTACATTGTGTGGACTGCCAACACTGGAGTCTAGTATGAATATGTGATGATGTTGTGTGCCAGCACTCTTACTCTGTGGTTGTGTATCTTGTGGTATCTTGTGTGGTCGCACATATCCGCCTTGTGACATATGGTTGCTTGTTTCTGATTGGCCCCTGTACTCATAGGTATGTCTGCAGGTGTTCCAGCTGTTGCACAGGGAGGTGGCCCCCATGGTGTGGGAGAAGAAGTCTGAGCACTTGGCTGTGCAGAACATCCTAAAGCACTTGATGTCCATCATCCTAGGAGAGGTGTGCCCTGTGTTCCCTCGTTTGCGATGTGGGGTTTTTCCTTTTTTCGGTCTCTGAGGTGAAATAACCACTGCTCTCCCCTCCTGGCCCTCTCTTGAACGTCCGTGGAAAAGGTCTGGCACCGGGATACTTGCCTCCTGTCAGGGACAGCGGTCTCCATGCTGATCAACACGGCTCCCCCGGGCGGGAGGGAGGGAGGCCTGGCGGCGTGGAGCCTGCTGCAGGTCTCTAGTGCAGGTGAGAGGGGCTTCTGACCCACAGCCTTAACCTGCTGCAGGTCTCTAGTGCAGGTGAGAGGGGCCTCCGCCCCACAGCCTTAACCTGCTGCAGGTCTCTAGTGCAGGTGAGAGGGGCTTCTGACCCACAGCCTTAACCTGCTGCAGGTCTCTAGTGCAGGTGAGAGGGGCCTCCGCCCCACAGCCTTAACCTGCTGCAGGTCTCTAGTGCAGGTGAGAGGGGCCTCCGCCCCACAGCCTTAACCTGCTGCAGGTCTCTAGCGCAGGTGAGAGGGGCCTCCGACCCACAGCCTTAACCTGCTGCAGGTCTCTAGTGCAGGTGAGAGGGGCCTCCGACCCACAGCCTTAACCTGCTGCAGGTCTCTAGTGCAGGTGAGAGGGGTCTCCGCCCCACAGCCTTAACCTGCTGCAGGTCTCTAGTGCAGGTGAGAGGGGCCTTCGACCCACAGCCTTAACCTGCTGCAGGTCTCTAGTGCAGGTGAGAGGGGCCTCCGACCCACAGCCTTAACCTGCTGCAGGTCTCTAGTGCAGGTGAGAGGGGCCTCTGACCCACAGCCTTAACCTGCTGCAGGTCTCTAGTGCAGGTGAGAGGGGCCTCCAACCCACAGCCTTAGCCTGCTGCAGGTCTCTAGTGCAGGTGAGAGGGGCCTCCGCCCCACAGCCTTAACCTGCTGCAGGTCTCTAGTGCAGGTGAGAGGGGCCTCCGCCCCACAGCCTTAACCTGCTGCAGGTCTCTAGTGCAGGTGAGAGGGGCCTCTGACCCACAGCCTTAGCCTGCTGCAGGTCTCTAGTGCAGGTGAGAGGGGCCTCCGCCCCACAGCCTTAACCTGCTGCAGGTCTCTAGCGCAGGTGAGAGGGGCCTTCGACCCACAGCCTTAACCTGCTGCAGGTCTCTAGTGCAGGTGAGAGGGGCCTCTGACCCACAGCCTTAACCTGCTGCAGGTCTCTAGTGCAGGTGAGAGGGGCTTCTGACCCACAGCCTTAACCTGCTGCAGGTCTCTAGTGCAGGTGAGAGGGGCCTCTGACCCACACCCTGAACCTGCTGCAGGTCTCTAGTGCAGGTGAGAGGGGCCTCCGACCGACAGCCTTAGGCTCCAGCCCCCCTGCGACCCTGTTCAGGATAAGCGGGTTCAGATAATGGATGGATGGATGGATATATTGTGGTGGCCCAATCTGGGATCGGTAGCTCCAGCCCAAAGCTAGAGTGGAACGGTCAGTGCGCCGCCGCCAGGAGCTGGGGAAACTGATTAACAACGAATATTTCCCTATCTCGTTTTTAATAGAGCGGCACCTTGGAGAGAGCCCGGAGGGGAGAACCAGCACCAAGGCCAGCACCACCGGGGTGAGGCGCGTGTGGAACGCGACCACACTCCACTAATACATTTCTGATGGAACAGGCGCAGCTGGGCCGAGTTCGAGAATCAGTTCGAGTTCGTCGGTCAGATACGCCGTATCCGTCATCTCCTGACTGAGAAAGCCACCCAGCTCCTAGTCCAGGCGCTCGTCATTTCCCGCCTGGATTACTGCAACTCCCTCCTAGCCGGTCTCCCAGCGTGTGCCATCAAGCCCCTCCAGCTGGTCCAGAATGCTGCAGCCCGCCTGATCACCAGTCAGCCCACGTCGGCTCATGTCACCCCGCTTCTCATTGGCCTCCACTGGCTTCCTATTGCCGCACGCATCCGTTTCAAGGCCCTAGTGTTGGCATTTCAGGCTGCTAAGGGGACTGCCCCACCTTACATACAATCCCTGATCACTCCCTTCTCCCCAGCTAGACCACTCCGGTCTGCCAGCTCTGGTCGCCTTACGGTTCCCTCTCTACGTGCACCTGGCGGTCGAGCTGCACGTTCACGCCTGTTTTCCGTTCTGGTTCCTCAGTGGTGGAATGACTTGCCTACCACTGTCAGAACAGCAGAATCCCTCCCCCTATTTCGAGGCAGACTCAAAACCCACCTTTTCAAACTCTACCTTAGTCCTCTCTCCTGATTTCCCCTGCCCCTCCTTTCTGATATCCCTATCCTTGTCTAACCCCCCCCCCATTTCCTGTGTATTTTGCTAGTTTCTGGATGTGATGCTCTGACTTATGGTAGAACCTATGCACTTGTAAGTCGCTTTGGATTAAAAGCGTCTGCCAAATGACTAAAATG
Source organism: Conger conger (assembly GCF_963514075.1). Lineage (NCBI taxonomy): Eukaryota > Metazoa > Chordata > Actinopteri > Anguilliformes > Congridae > Conger > Conger conger. The sequence goes on along the minus strand of NC_083770.1, from coordinate 48,612,327 downwards.
TAAATGTAATGTAAATGAGAACGAGAGCGGCGCCCTACAAAAGGCAGAACTCGAGAGCAGAGCGGGGCTCATGACAGAGGAGGAGATACTCGGAGCCAGTGTGTGAATATTGCTACCGAACGACGAGCGAACCCCCACTCAAGAAAAACGTGGAGGAATTTCGGGGAAGACCACGGGAGAGCCCCATGCTTGCGGAAGAGACAACGCGAATGAAACCTAAAAATCACGGATTCACGTGAGCATACCGTCCCCGCTATAAACCAGCTAACCGCTCCCTATCTAACCTTAGACGGAATCACCCAAGACGGGCGACTAGGCTGTGAAGGAGGACTTCCAAGGCCGGGGAACCACGAAGATTGGACGGCCCCGCCACCGACAAAGACGGACGAACGCTGTCGCGTGAGTTCTTTTTGTTTTTTCAAGTTTTTGGCCGGGAAGGGGGAGGCGGCAGTCATTAATCCGCCGAATTTTTGTTTAAAGCACGGACGACAATAAAATATTTTTTGTAAACCCATATACCTTTATTTGACTAGGAAGTCGCATTGAAATTAAAACTTATTTTACAAATGAGACCTAGCCAAGACAGAGTGGCAGCATAACAGTCACGAGACCATTACAATACAGTCATTACAATACAATTGCATAAATACATAAGTACATGTATATTATAGTAGTATAATAGGCATTATGAGTTCCATACAGTACATCTCGAAGGAAAAAATAGTTTTGGGAACTTTAACATTTTGCATCTATGACAGAGGGTTGTACTAATCGTGGCCTTTATAAACAGCATCCTTGCATATTCACCTTTAACACTTCAACATATTATACAATACAGAATATTCATGAGATACAAATTATTTTGTGTATCATCAGCAAAAGTATCATTAAACACAACCGAAAAGTAAAATCAAGGTAGTTCAGTGTGGTCCCCTTTATTGAGTCTTCAATATCACAATTTTCACCGATTCAGTACATTATTAAAAATGATCTCTAAAATTCTTAAAGCTTGGCGCAGTCCATCACGTTCAGCCTCTCAGGCGCAGCAAGAGATTGATGTGGCTCCCTGCTTTTATCCCGTAATCCTCCAGTGTACGGCCATCCTCCAGCTGCTTGCTTTCGTAGACCAGCCACTGTTGCTGGACAAGGACGCCCTCCTTGTGTTGCACCTTGAGCTTGAACTGAGTGACGGTCTCTCCCGGGGCGACGTCGTATGTGTGCATCGCGTTCTTATCATTTCTCAGAAACACTTGGTAGGACTGTATAATCAGCACGACGACTGTGCATCCCGAATGTAGACCGTAGTCCTGCAGCGTCCTCGAGTCGTCTTTGAGGTCGATCCTGTGGCCGTTCTGCGTACTCAGCCGCTGCTTTGCGCTGGGCACCTGCTCGCACTCCTGGATCATGGACTTCAGCTGTCTGACAGTAGTGTGAAGCGGCGCGGTCAGGGGGAAACTTTTCCCAGTGAAGAATGTGATCGTCAGCTCCATGACCAGGAGATCTGATCCGAAACGAAACAGTGAGACACAAAATCAGCCTAACAGGATATGAAGTGAATCGCTCAGTCATCGCAAAATATCATAGCCTATCTGAAAATGAATTATTTTAAAGGGTTATTATGACTAACGGCTGTTTTCAATGTTTCAATTATGTTACGATGACAAATTAGACAACAAGTGACATTAAAACCACAAGACCAGTCACACTCGTTGCACTGCTATGATGTTACACAGAGAGAAAGAGCTGAACTCACAAGATTATTACATCTGGTAGAACAGATAAACGGCTGATGAGAAGATCAAATACGTCAATTATAATGACTAGGTTAGAATAGAATATTACCTTTTGAATAAATGTCTTTCGGAGTGTGGGGGTTTTGTCCAAACGGAGACGCTTGTGGATTCCGCCAAGATGAACAGGAGGAGAGAGTGATGGAGTTTATGAGCAGGGCTCTACCTGGTGCTGTATTATGAACAGCTGAGAGACCCGCCCACTTTCCATACCGCATCGTTATCTTGAGATTCGTTTTCGAAACTCGAATCCAAACATGACGCTGACTTTCGATTTCCCCTTCTTGTTTGCGCTTTTGACTTTTCATGTCAATGACGTTGTACTACAGTACGCCGTGCTGCTGTATTGGTCAACTCGGCTAAATCTAGTTCAAGTCCCATAACACAAAATCAAATAGGCTACACGTTTACTGGTATGTGCACTCATGTACCCTATATTATGTTCTTGTTCAGCCGATATTATGGAACATTATAACAAACCTAATGAGTATATATTAACACATGACTGAAACACGTGAATGAAACAGGTATATCCTCGGCCATATGGAAAAGCTTTCAGAAGCCACAGGAAAAAAGGCCACACAGATATCACATTCAAGGACAAGTTCACAAATACTGAAATCATGTTTTATTTAATGTATTCAAGAGGCACACAACGAATATTATATGTCAGACCACATAACTGAAGTCCTACTACAACGTGAAGCCTTGTTGTGCAACAACAACAAATTCAAATGATAGGAACACAGAAACGGATGCTTCAAGGCAGTGTATCGACCCCCTAAACCCTATTGTAATTATTGATTTTATTTTTGTAAAGGGAACAGCAGCCTAACATTAATGGGTATACAAATGTATTTGTGTATGTATTACTGTATATACCCATTTTATACACACAACAAACAATATATAAAAGGAGAGAATGTGTCAAATAAATAAAAATAAACAAAAGGCGCAGGTCATGTGATTTAGGGGATTTCCAAGATGACATGCCTAGGCTTACGTAAGGAATGGTTCAGCCTTTTCCCGTGATTCGGTGAGATGCAGCTGCATTCTGTATACATATCCCTGCGGCAATGCAAGGAATCGAAACTGAAAGTGCCAAGTGTTTACTGCGGTTGTGGTCCCAACAGGAGATACCTTACACTGACCCATAGCCAGCATTTGTGCCACCTAATCTCGGCTCTCGATTTTCACAACGAATTCCATTCCATTCAGTTCTTTTTTCATCTCTTTTAAATGCTGGCTCGTGGCAGACTTTGTTTAAATGACGATGCTTTTTTCTTTGGGAACAGAAATTGCTCGCAATGGAAAAAGCAGTAACACACTGTGATGAGATTGCAGCACCAAGACAATTCCCCGCTATGAATATGGTATGAAACAACAGTGGCAGTGGGAGCAATAATTATTTGATCCCTTGCTGATTTTGTAGGTTTTTATACAGCTACATAACGATGTAACGAGTTGACACAGGTGTTTTGGGTAATGAGTTGAGATTAGGAGTGCTTCTTAATGGAAAACTCACTGGTTTGTGGGAGCCAGAATTATTGCTGATTGGTAGGGGATCAAATACTTATTTCATGTGAAAATATGATATTAAATTAATACAATTTATATGATGTTGTTATTGTGGATTATTTTGTGATATTCTGTCTCTCAATGTTAAAATGTACCTATGATTAAAATTCTACACAGTTCCATTCTTTGTAAGTGGGCAAACCTACAAAATCAGCAAGGGATCAAATAATTATTGCTCCCACTGTATGTGTGTGGAACTTGTTCTGGGTAAAACGCGACTGATGACTGCTTTAAGACATACGTGCCGGCAGATGGCGCAAGGTCGAACTACCACACGAAATGTAACTCCTGCAGTCAATTTCTCAAGCCCAAACAGTCTGTGGTCACGTCTTACGGAGCTAAACATGTGGAAGCGAGGATACGCTGTCATAAAGTGAACTACTGTAAAGTTAGGGTAGCTTTTGGAAGTACACGTTTTGGGGCAGCCTGAAAACATTTGATATGTTTCGGGACGAGTCAGTGCAAAGTCACATAGACGCATGCGAGATCGTTTACTTAGACGCAAATGAAGACTTATCGACAGATGTCACGCGCACTCTGACACTTGTAATTGGAAAACTTAAAGCATGCACGAGGTAAAAGGCTGTACAATGGCATGCTGTGGCTGGTTTTCCAATTACATACATACAGCAAGCGACTCCGGGTTGGATCTGCCCCGATTTTGTCCCGAAGTCAGCCGGTACCGGCACAGATCCGGTCCGGAGTCACAGGTAGCTTGCTGGAGTGTTCAACAGTCCTAACTGTGCTCCAGACACTTACCGAATTGTGCGGCGAAACTCAAATGTATTTGAAAGGCTGAGACTGCTGTCTGTCATTAACAGTCCCGTGCTGTTTCCATCCGTAGCAACAGCGGGCCAAAGAGCGCTGCCTCGACGAGGCTTCGCAGCTGCTGAAAGGGGTCCAAACGAAACCGCTTCAGGCGCTGGAGATCAAACGCATCGTCCCCTTCGTGCGACTTCTCATCGCTATGCAACTGGACATGTTACACATCTCTACAGCCTGCCGTAAACTGGACCAGGTAAAGCTATGGGCGCTCCCCTACAATGTTGTCGACACGCTATTCTTTAGAGCGGTGATCTCCAACCCTGGGCCTGGAGAGCTACAGGGTCTGCTGGTTTTCGTTGTAACTCTGCACTTAATTACTGAATTAGAGCAGTTGATTACGCAGCTATCTCACCTCGCCTGGCTACCTGGATTTCAACAGGGTGCTGATTTTAAGCTGAAAACAAAAACCAGCAAACCCAGTAACTCCCCAGGACCAGGGTTGGAGACCACTGCTCTAGAGCTGTCAAATGATGTCAATTTATTGGTTTATTTTACAGCATAATCGTATATCGTCAATTTGAATTTTTACAGATGTTGCAACAGCTGTCAGAAGTCAATCATTCTCTTGTTCACGAAGAGACGAAAGCGTGTGTGATGACCCTGATTGATACCGATCAGGTACCATTAGATACGGAGTTGCTCACGTTTTCTAGAGTTTTACTGATCCTTCACTTTATCACAAAAATAATTTAACACTTTTTTTTGCCGTTTTTGTCCGCTCTCAGATATTCTCAGTCAAGGACCTCCAAACAGGTTAGTTTCTTGTCCACACGAACACACCTATTTTTACAGCATTTTATTCATGGCTACATTAAATAAGTCGTACCGTGACTTCAAATTTGATACATATGGTTCCGACTTAGTTCTTAAACGTAAAGCTGCTGTTTTTGATTTCATTACAGTATGCATGTTCTTGGAAGACAGCTCCGCGGGCCGCGAGGTGTGCAGGCAGGCGTGCTCGTCGCTACTCGGCAGACTGGCTGACGTGTTTGCCGTGGCGCTGGAGCAGGAGGCGTCCAGAAACGGAGAATGGTGTTACCTAGCGGTCAAGGCAAGCGCGCGAAAAACGGCAAACGACGGAACCGAGAACGCCGTCGTCTCTGTTTCATTTCCAAGGGAAATGAAATTCAAATATACAGTGTGGACAGCCAACACTGGAGTCTAGTACGAATATGTGATGATGTTGTGTGTCAGCACTCTTACTCTGTGGTTGTGTGTCTTGTGGTATCTTGTGTGGTCGCACATATCCGCCTTGTGACATATGGTTGCTTGTTTCTGATTGGCCCCTGTACTCATAGGTATGTCTGCAGGTGTTCCAGCTGTTGCACAGGGAGGTGGCCCCCATGGTGTGGGAGAAGAAGTCTGAGCACTTGGCTGTGCAGAACATCCTAAAGCACTTGATGTCCATCATCCTAGGAGAGGTGTGCCCTGTGTTCCCTCGTTTGCGATGTGGGGTTTTTCCTTTTTCTGTCTCTGAGGTGAAATAACCACTGCTCTCCCCTCCTGGCCCTCTCTTGAACGTCCGTGGAAAAGGCCTGGCACCGGGATACTCGCCTCCTGTCAGGGACAGCGGTCTCCATGCTGATCAACACGGCTCCCCCCGGCGGGAGGGAGGGGGGCCTGGCGGCGTGGAGCCTGCTGCAGGTCTCTAGTGCAGGTGAGAGGGGCCTCCGACCCACAGCCTTAACCTGCTGCAGGTCTCTAGTGCAGGTGAGAGGGGCTTCTGACCCACAGCCTTAACCTGCTGCAGGTCTCTAGTGCAGGTGAGAGGGGCCTCCGCCCCACAGCCTTAACCTGCTGCAGGTCTCTAGTGCAGGTGAGAGGGGCTTCTGACCCACAGCCTTAACCTGCTGCAGGTCTCTAGTGCAGGTGAGAGGGACCTCTGACCCACAGCCTTAACCTGCTGCAGGTCTCTAGTGCAGGTGAGAGGGGCCTCCGCCCCACAGCCTTAACCTGCTGCAGGTCTCTAGTGCAGGTGAGAGGGGCCTCCGACCCACAGCCTTAACCTGCTGCAGGTCTCTAGTGCAGGTGAGAGGGGCCTCTGACCCACAGCCTTAACCTGCTGCAGGTCTCTAGTGCAGGTGAGAGGGGCCTCCGACCCACAGCCTTAACCTGCAGCAGGTCTCTAGTGCAGGTGAGAGGGGCCTCCGACCCACAGCCTTAACCTGCTGCAGGTCTCTAGTGCAGGTGAGAGGGGCCTCCGCCCCACAGCCTTAACCTGCTGCAGGTCTCTAGTGCAGGTGAGAGGGGCCTCCGCCCCACAGCCTTAACCTGCTGCAGGTCTCTAGCGCAGGTGAGAGGGGCCTCTGCCCCACAGCCTTAAAGCTTGTGTGGTACCGTAGGGTAATGGGTCAGGAGCCGGGCTTGTAGCCTCAAGGTCGTCGGTTCGAATCCCAGGTCGGACACAGCTGTCGTACCTTTGAGCAATCCACATATTCCTGTATGAATGGATATTTCATTACTATACTGAAAGCAGATTGTGTTGTTTGAGTCACTCTGGATAACAGCGTCTACTGAACGAAGCAGTGACAGATGAAATAGTGCTATCCGTTTTGCAGATGGACGGCAATGCTGTCTCGCATGTCCTGTGATGTAGTGCTATTATTGTGGCTAATGAAGATGTGTATTAATGTCAGTGATGTAGGCCTATTTGTGAAGTTGATTAGCCCCATATATAATGCTACATCACTGACATTAATGTCATGTAGCGTCATATGTGAGGCTGATATGGAGGAGGTGCACTCGTGCCAGTGATGTAGCCCTATTTTAAAAGTTGATTGGGAGGTGCATTTACATAGGTGATGTAGTGGTATGAATGAGTCCAATGTGGATGTGTAGTAATATGAACGATACAGTGTTATGTGTGCCAATGCCAATGCCAAAGGCCAATAATGTGTGAGACAGCGGTGGATGTGTTGTTCATGGCGGGGATGTGTCTCTCAGAGCCCTGGCTGCTGTGTGTGGGGCGTCTGAGGGTTGACTGCAGACCCAGGGGGTGTGATGGTGTGGACAGGCTGGCTGTGACCAGGGGCCTGCTCACCTGCTGCAGGAAGCACATCCTCACCAGCCCCCTGGACAACAGCCGGGTACGGCTCACATGACTGCCATCTCCTTTACATCAGCATTCACCGACTGCGAGCATTATGTAACATAAAGCTCATGTATTAACCTCCTAAGACCCGCACTCTTTTTTGGTATGCATTTTAAATTTCTCTTTGCTATTTGGGCTTATTGGGACCTGATAAGACCTGACTAAGCATCATCTTTTGACATGATGTAGTTTTTGAGAAAAATGATGTCCACATATGTGGACTCTCGGTCTTAAGAATTAAGTATTATGGTTGTACAGCCCAAAATGTGGAGTCCACGCATGTGTACGCCAGGTCTTAGGAGGTTAAAGCCACTGGTCTCTTAAGTACTTCCAGATAGTTAATATAAATATATATACGTGTATATATGTGCGTGTGTGTGTGTGTGTGTGTGTGTGTGTGTGTGTGTATATATATATTGTGGTGGCCCAATCTGGGATCGGTACACCGCTGGAGTGGAACGGCCAGTGCGCCGCCGCCAGGAGCTGGGGAAACTGATTAACAACGAATATTTCCCTATCTCGTATTTAATAGAGCGGCACCTTGGAGAGAGCCCGGAGGGGAGAACCAGCACCAAGGCCAGCACCACCGGGGCGAGGCGCGTGTGGAATGCGACCACACTCCACGAATAAATTTCTGATCGAACAGGCGCAGCTGGGCCGAGTTCGAGAAAGAGAGCGGCGCCCTACAAAAGGCAGAACTCGAGAGCAGAGCGGGGCTTATGACAGAGGAGGAGATACTCGGAGCCAGTGTGTGAATATTGCTACCGAACGACGAGCGAACCCCCACTCAAGAACGTGGAGGAATTTCGGGGAAGACCACGGGAGAGCCCCATGCTTGCGGAAGAGACCCCGCGAATGAAACCTAAAAATCACGGATTCACGTGAGCATACCGTCCCCGCTATAAACCAGCTAACCGCTCCCTATTTAACCTTAGACGGAATCACCCAAGACGGGCGACTAGGCTGAGAAGGAGGACTTCCAAGGCCGGGGAACCACAAAGATTGGACGGCCCCGCCACAGACAAAGACGGACGAACGCTGTCGCGTGAGTTCTTTTTGTTTTTTCCATTTTTCGTTGTTCCTAAGTTTTTGGCCGGGAAGGGGGAGGCGGCAGTCATTAATCCGCCGAATTTTTGTTTAAAGCACGGACGACAATACAATATTTTTTGTAAACCCATATACCTTTATTTGACTAGGAAGTCGCATTGAGATTAAAACTTATTTTACAAATGAGACCTAGCCAAGACAGAGTGGCAGCATAACAGTCACGAGACCATTACAATACAGTCATTACAATACAATTGCATGAATACATAAGTACATGTATATTATAGTAGTATAATAGGCATTATAAGTTCCATACAGTACATCTCGAAGGAAAAAATAGTTTTGGGAACTTTAACATTTTGCATCTATGACAGAGGGTTGTACCAATCGTGGCCTTTGTAACATAGACAGCATCCTTGCATATTCACCTTTAACACTTCAACATATTATACAATACAGAATATTCATGAGATACAAACTATTTTGTGTATCATCAGCAAAAGTATCAATTAAACACAACCGAAAAGTAAAATCAAGGTAGTTCAGTGTGGTCCCCTTTATTGAGTCTTCAATATAACAATTTCTTATCCCGATTGTTCAGAATTTTCACCGATTCAGTACATTATTAAAAATAATCTCTAAAATGCTTAAAGCTTGGCGCAGTCCATCACGTTCAGCCCCCTCTCACGCGCAGCAAGAGATGGGTGGTGCTCCCTCTTTTTATCCCGTAATCCTCCAGTTTTTGGCCATCCTCCAGCGTCTTGCCTCCGTAGACCAGCCACTGTTGCTGGACAAGGACGCCCTCCTTGTTTTCCACCTTGACCTTGAACTGATCGACGGTCTCTCCCGGGGCGACGTCGTATGTGTGCGTCACGTTCTTATCATTTTTCAGAAGCACTTGATAGGACTGTGTAATCAGCACGACGACTGTGCATCCCGAATGTAGACCGTAGTCCTGCAGCGTCCTCGAGTCGTCTTTGAGGTCGATCCTGCTGCCGTTCTGCGTACTCAGCCGCTGCTTTGCGCTGGGCACCTGCTCGCACTCCTGGATCATGGACTTCAGCTGTCTGACAGTAGTGTGAAGCGGCGCGGTGAGTGGGAAACTTTTCCCATTGAGGAATGTGATCGTCAGCTCCATGACCAGGAGATCTGATCCGAGACGAAACCGTGAAACACAAAATCAGCCTAACAGGATATGAAGTGAATCGCTCAGTCATCGCAAAATATCATAGCCTTAGTTTTTAATGTTTCAATTATGTTACGATGACAAATTACACAACAAGTGACATTAAAACCACAAGACCAGTCACACTCGTTGCACTGCTATGATGTTACACAGAGAGAAAGAGCTGAACTCACAAGATTATTACTTCTGGTAGAACAGATAAACGGCTGATGAGAAGATCAAATACGTCAATTATAATGACTAGGTTAGAATAGAATATTACCTTTTGAATGAATGTCTTTCGGAGTGTGGGGGTTTTGTCCAAACGGAGAAGCTTGTGGATTCAGCCGAGATGAACAGGAGGAGAGAGTGATGGAGATTATGAGCAGGGCTCTACCTGGTGCTGTATTATGAACAGCTGAGAGACCCGCCCACTTTCCATACCGCATCGTTATCTTGAGATTCGTTTTCTAAACTCGAATCCAAACATGACGCTGACTTTCGATTTCCCCTTCTTGTTTGCGCTTTTGACTTTTCATGTCAATGACGTTATACTACAGTACGCCTTGCTGCTGTATTGGTCAACTCGGCTAAATCTAGTTCAAGTCCCATAACACAAAATCAAATAAGCTACACGTTTACTGTCATGTGCACTCATATACCGTATATTATGTATATTATGTTCTCGTTCAGCAACAACAAATTCAAATGATAGGAACACAGAAACGGATGCTTCAAGGCAGTGTATCAACCCCCTAAACCCTATTTTAATTGTTGATTTTATTTTTGTAAAGGGAACAGCAGCCTAGCATTAATGGGTATACAATGTATATACCCATTTTATACACACAACATGGTACAATAAATAAAAGGAGAAAATGTGTCAAATAAATAAAAAATAAACAAAAGGCGCAGGTCATGTGATTTGGGGGATTTCCAAGATGACATGCCTAGGCTTACGTAAGGAATGGTTTAGCCTTTTCCCGTGTTTCGATCAGATGCAGGTGCATTCCGTATAAACATTCCTGCGGCAATGCAAGGAATCGAAACTTAAAGTGCCAAGTGTGTAAATGGTAAATGGCAGGCATTTATATAGCGCCTTTATCCAAAGCGCTGTACAATTGATGCTTCTCCATTCACCCATTCATACACACACTCACACACCAACGACGATTGGCTGCCATGCAAGGCCCCGACCAGCTCGTCAGGAGCATTTGGGGGTTAGGTGTCTTGCTCAGGGACACTTCGACACCGCCCGGGCGGGGGATCGAACCAGCAACCCTCCGACTGCCAGACGACTGCTCTTACTGCCTCAGGTTGTGGTCCTTACAGGAGATACTTACACTGACCCATAGCCAGCATTTGTGCCACCTAATCTCTGCTCTCGATTTTCACAACGAATTCCATTCCATTCAGCTCTTTTCATCTCTTTCAAATGCTGGCTCGTGGCAGACTTCGTTTAAATGACGATGCTTTTTTCTTTGGGAACAGAAATAGCTCGCAATGGAAAAAGCAGTAACACACTGAGATGAGATTACAGCACCAAGACAATTCCCCGCTATGAATATGGTATGAAACAACAGTTTTGTGTGTGGGACTTGTTCTGGGGAAAACGCGACTGATGACTGCTTTAAGACATACGTGCCGGCAGATGGCGCAAGGTCGAACTACCACACAAAATGTAACGCTTGCAGTCAATTTCTCAAGCCCAAACAGTCTGTGGTCACGTCTTACGGAGCTAAACATGTGCAAGCGAGGATACGCTGTCATAAAGTGAACTACTGTAACGTTAGGGTAGCTTTTGGAAGTACACGCTTTGGGGCAGCCTGAAAACATTTGATATGTTTCGGGACGAGTCAGTGCAAAGTCACATAGACGCATGCGAGATCGTTTACTTAGACGCAAAGGAAGACTTATCGACAGATGTCACGCGCACTCTGACACTTGTAATTGGAAAACTTAAAGCATGCACAGGGTAAAGCAGTGTTTGGCTAGTTAAGTTTGGTCACTTTTACTTTGTTGTTTGTTTGTTTATTTGTTTGTTGAAAAAAAATTAAAATAATAATAATAATTAAAATAGGCCCTGGTCCTTATCTTTGTTGTACAGGTAGCAGTTGAAATTGTACTTCCCTCTAGGGTCTTTCAGCGCACTTATCCCTGGTTATGGGAATGCACTTTGTTGTACGTCGCTCTGGATAAGAGCGTCTGCCAAATGCCATGAATGTAATGTAATATAATATATTGATGCAATTGAAAAGAAAAAAAAAAACTCTTAAAGCCTCATTGTAGGAGGCCTATGATGATGAATATGCTGAAAAAATAGTTTTTTTAATGCTTTGGTGCTAATTTCTGTAAAAATGTACATTTCTTGCAACATTGTGCTTCCGAGAAAGAATACTCAAAGGCATTGCTGTGCTGGTTAGAAAACTAAAGCTTTATAGCTTACTTGCGATGATCACATAAACATATGCTGAACTTTTATTCTCATTTCATTCTTTTGCGACATTGACACAGAAGGATTTTGGATATGTTGGATATAGCCTTTGAATATCCCAAGCTGTGATGTCCTCATACCTTGTCTTCACTCTGGGCAGTGACATCCAGACCTGTTGCTGGATTTTCTTGGCTGCCTTCCATGCAGGCGTGTATCAACACGTGTGACGCTACTGTTCTCAATACAGAATGGTGACGTATTCATCAGATACAGGGCGACATTGGCTCAGGAGGTAAGAGCAGTCCCTGGCAGTCGGAGGGGCTCCGGGTTTGATTCCGCCCTGGCTGTGTCGAAGTGTCCCTGAGCAAGACACCTAACCCCCAAATGCTCCTGACGAGCTGGTTGGTGCCTCGCATGGCAGCCAAACCCCGTTGGTGTGTGAGTGTGTGTATGAATGGGTCAATGCGAAGCATCAATTGTACAGCGCTTTGGATAAAGGCGCTATATAAATGCAGACCATTTACCATAATCATTAGAGCATATGGGGAATGTAGTGCTAGATAATTGGGGGGTAGGGGGGGTTTAGTGCCTGGTCACACACTGAACTGAACTGAACACAACAGCGACACAATCACACAAAATAGTCACTGGAACTCATGTGAAATCAAGGGCTTATACTATCATTCCTGTATTTGAAAGGGGTTGGTCCTTCCATTGACCAAACATCCTCCAACTATCTAACACAAGTATGAAATACAGAACAACTAAAATGGAAGACTAATATCAAGGGTGTTATTTATGGCTGGATAGGGGAATTACATCCACCCCCCTCTCCCATAATATAGCACGACAACGATCATTTCATATAATAAAGGGATTTCATTTTGTGATTGGGATATATTGCATCTTACTCTGAAGTGTTTTACCATCGTAATTCACCGTAAACGATAATTTCACAGCTGTCCCAGGGCCTCACAACCCCCCTGGAAGGTTTCAGTTCTCGGGATGTATGCATTTCAACGTCCACCAACTCAAACTAAAGTTTCACACTCGGCTAATAACAAGACTTACATTGATTTGTTGAACTCTAATTGATTATACCCACTTGGCATCCCAAAGAGTACCTTGAAAAGCGCTCTATAAATGAAATGTATTATTATTATTATTATTATTATTATTATTATACTAAAAATATATTGGAGGAAATATCCTTACAACTGGTGGAAAGTTCTGATGTTATAAGATACAAAGGAGTTCTGCTTGAGGTGCATGTTCTGTGTACTCTGTCACCTCCAAATGCAGTGATGAAATATAGTGGAAGGCCCAAGGAATGGGGAGCTGGTGTTCTAAACTGATATTTACATAAAATCCTGTCTCGTGGGGGCCTGAAAATACATTTCCCACATGGTTGAATGGCAAACTTCACCATAATAATAATGTGTTATTTAGCTGATGCTTTTATCCAAAGTGACTTACAGTGGATTAGACTAAACTCAAATTATGAAATAAAACAAGTACTTGTCTTCAACATCGTTTGTTTATTCTTGCCCCATTACATTGCATTACATTGCATCACAGGCATTTAACAGACAGTCTTATACACAAACTTACACAAAACAATTATTTTGCATCACAGTTAGATATTTCTACTGAGGCAGGTTAACTACCTTGCTCAAGAGCACAATGGTTGTGTCTGACCTGGGAATTGAACCTGCAACCTTTAGGGTTACAAGCCCATGATATTACACTGCTGCTAATCAATATTGATGTAACTCAATTGTCTCAAACTCAATGCCATGGAGGGTCATGCGTATGCAGAGTTTTTCTTCCAGCCTCAAGATCTTGAGTATATAATTAGTTCAATTATTTGCTGAATCAGGGATGGAGGTTTGCACATAATGCATATGAAGAGAAATGTGTTATTTGTGCTGTCTATATAACAACTGTTGCATATATTCTGTGCTTAAATGCAGTTAAATGCATGTGCCTGAATGAGTCATTGGAATCAATTAAGGCAGCATTCATTGGCTGAAATTTAAACCTGCATACACATGACCCTCTATGGCAAGTGAGACCACTGGTAAAACATTACAATGCATTATATCACATCAGCGAACAGAAAATCTGGCCCTCAAATTCATGCTGGATTTTCTTTCCTCCCAGGCAATTAACTGAGGAATTAGTGCTACATATTAATTAGTGTAACACAGACTGCACACCTGACTGCCAGGTAAAGGGAGGGTGGAAAACCAGCAGTTATCTGGTGGACGGTGATATGACTATCCCTGTACTACTGGAAACCACAGGGTCTGTTGGTTTTTGTTGTTACTTAGCTCTAAATGAATCAATTAAAGCAGGTGATTACACAGTTATAGATGTACCGATGTATATCAGTGGTCTCAGACTCATTGCCATGGAGGGCCAGCTCTGTGTATGCAGATTTTCATTCCAACCAATTAATACTTCCTTAATTGATTCCAAATACTCATTCAGCCAAATGCATTTAACTGCATTAAATAAGCAACAGTTGTTAGAGACAACACAAATAACACCTTTCGCTTCATATACATTATGCGCAAACCTCCAGCCCTAATTCAGCAAATACTTGAACTAATTATATAATCAGGTTGGAGTAAAAAGCTGCATACACACGGCCCTCCATGACACTGAGACCACTGATATCATGATTCATAGTCTTTCATGATTGATAGGTGGCACAATACATAGATAATGACATAGACAAAATGATTCCTAACATTTTCTTTCACCAAAGCAATAGAGTACTATTGAAGAGAGTTGGAAACGAGGTATATGAATGAATACATTTTACAAATAGAATTCTGATTCAAGCTATTTCGGATTTTTGTTCAGTCAGTTAATAAAAGAAGCCGAGTGCAAAATACAGCAGAGTGCGCAGCAGATAAGATTCAGCAGCCCCCTCTCAGACGCAATGACTGGTGGATGGTGCTCCCGGATTTTATGCCGTAGTCCTGCAGTTTCGAGCCATCTTCCAGCGGCTTGCTTTCGTATTTCAAAAACTGTTGCTCGATAGGGACGCCCTCCTTATTTTGGACCTTGTGCTTGAACTGGGCGACGGTCTCTTTCGGGGAAACGTCGTAGGTGTGCGTCTGATTTTTCGTATTTTTCAGAAACACCTGCATGGGTTGCACGATCAGCACGACGACTGTGCATCCCGAATGTAGACCGTAGTCCCGCAGAGTTTTCGCATCGTCTTCCAGTTCTATCCTGCTGCCGTTCTGCGTACTCAGCCGCTGCTTTGCGCTGGGCACCTGCTCGCACTCCTGGATCATGGACTTCAGCTGTCTGACAGTAGTGTGAAGCGGCGCGGTCAGGGGGAAACTTTTCCCAGTGAAGAATGTGATCGTCAGCTCCATGACCACGAGATCTGATCCGAAACGAAACAGTGAAACACAAAATCAGCCTAACAGGATATGAAATTAATCGCTCAGTCATCGCAAAATATCATAGCCTATCTGAAAAAGAATTATTTTAAAGGGTTATTATGACTAACGGCTGTTTTCAATGTTTCAATTATGTTACGATGACAAATTACACAACAAGTGACATTAAAACCACAAGACCAGTCACACTCGTTGCACTGCTATGATGTTACACAGAGAGAAAGAGCTGAACTCACAAGATTATTACTTCTGGTAGAACAGATAAACGGCTGATGAGAAGATCAAATACGTCAATTATAATGACTAGGTTAGAATAGAATATTACCTTTTGAATAAATGTCTTTCGGAGTGTGGGGGTTTTGTCCAAACGGAGACGCTTGTGGATTCCGCCAAGATGAACAGGAGGAGAGAGTGATGGAGTTTATGAGCACGGCTCTACCTGGTGCTGTATTATGAACAGCTGAGAGACCCGCCCACTTTCCATACCGCATCGTTATCTTGAGATTCGTTTTCGAAACTCGAATCCAAACATGACGCTGACTTTCGATTTCCCCTTCTTGTTTGCGCTTTTGACTTTTCATGTCAATGACGTTATACTACAGTACGCCGTGCTGCTGTATTGGTCAACTCGGCTAAATCTAGTTCAAGTCCCATAACACAAAATCAAATAGGCTACACGTTTACTGGTATGTGCACTCATGCACCCTATATTATGTTCTTGTTCAGCCGATATTATGGAACATTATAACAAACCTAATGAGTATATATTAACACATGACTGAAACACGTGAATGAAACAGGTATATCCTCGGCCAAATGAAAAGCTTTCAGAAGCCACAGGAAAAAAGGCCACACAGATATCACATTCAAGGACAAGTTCACAAATACTGAAATCATGTTTTATTTAATGTATTCAAGAGGCACACAACGAATATTATATGTCAGACCACATAACTGAAGTCCTACTACAACGTGAAGCCTTGTTGTGCAACAACAACAAATTCAAATGATAGGAACACAGAAACGGATGCTTCAAGGCAGTGTATCGACCCCCTAAACCCTATTGTAATTATTGATTTTATTTTTGTAAAGGGAACAGCAGCCTAACATTAATGGGTATACAAATGTATTTGTGTATGTATTACTGTATATACCCATTTTATACACACAACAAACAATATATAAAAGGAGAAAATGTGTCAAATAAATAAAAATAAACAAAAGGCGCAGGTCATGTGATTTAGGGGATTTCCAAGATGACATGCCTAGGCTTACGTAAGGAATGGTTCAGCCTTTTCCCGTGATTCGGTGAGATGCAGCTGCATTCTGTATACATATCCCTGCGGCAATGCAAGGAATCGAAACTGAAAGTGCCAAGTGTTTACTGCGGTTGTGGTCCCAACAGGAGATACCTTACACTGACCCATAGCCAGCATTTGTGCCACCTAATCTCGGCTCTCGATTTTCACAACGAATTCCATTCCATTCAGCTCTTTTTTCATCTCTTTTAAATGCTGGCTCGTGGCAGACTTTGTTTAAATGACGATGCTTTTTTCTTTGGGAACAGAAATTGCTCGCAATGGAAAAAGCAGTAACACACTGTGATGAGATTGCAGCACCAAGACAATTCCCCGCTATGAATATGGTATGAAACAACAGTGGCAGTGGGAGCAATAATTATTTGATCCCTTGCTGATTTTGTAGGTTTTTATACAGCTACATAACGATGTAACGAGTTGACACAGGTGTTTTGGGTAATGAGTTGAGATTAGGAGTGCTTCTTAATGGAAAACTCACTGGTTTGTGGGAGCCAGAATTATTGCTGATTGGTAGGGGATCAAATACTTATTTCATGTGAAAATATGATATTAAATTAATACAATTTATATGATGTTGTTATTGTGGATTATTTTGTGATATTCTGTCTCTCAATGTTAAAATGTACCTATGATTAAAATTCTACACAGTTCCATTCTTTGTAAGTGGGCAAACCTACAAAATCAGCAAGGGATCAAATAATTATTGCTCCCACTGTATGTGTGTGGAACTTGTTCTGGGTAAAACGCGACTGATGACTGCTTTAAGACATACGTGCCGGCAGATGGCGCAAGGTCGAACTACCACACGAAATGTAACTCCTGCAGTCAATTTCTCAAGCCCAAACAGTCTGTGGTCACGTCTTACGGAGCTAAACATGTGCAAGCGAGGATACGCTGTCATAAAGTGAACTACTGTAACGTTAGGGTAGCTTTTGGAAGTACACGCTTTGGGGCAGCCTGAAAACATTTGATATGTTTCGGGACGAGTCAGTGCAAAGTCACATAGACGCATGCGAGATCGTTTACTTAGACGCAAAGGAAGACTTATCGACAGATGTCACGCGCACTCTGACACTTGTAATTGGAAAACTGAAAGCATGCACAAGGTAAAAGGCTGTACAATGGCATGCTGTGGCTGGTTTTCCAATTAGATGCATACAGCAAGCGACTCCGGGTCGGATCTGCCCCGATTTTGTCCCGAAGTCAGCCGGTACCGGCACAGATCCGGTCCGGAGTCACTTGCTATCCAGGTAGCTTGCTGGAGTGTTCAACAGTCCTAACTGTGCTCCAGACACTTACCGAATTGTGCGGCGAAACTCAAATGTATTTGAAAGGCTGAGACTGCTGTCTTGTCATGAACAGTCCCGTGCTGTTTCCATCCGTAGCAACAGCGGAAAGCGGGCCAAAGAGCGCTGCCTCGACGAGGCTTCGCAGCTGCTGAAAGGGGTCCAAACGAAACCGCTTCAGGCGCTGGAGATCAAACGCATCGTCCCCTTCGTGCGACTTCTCATCGCTATGCAACTGGACATGTTACACATCTCTACAGCCTGCCGGAAACTGGACCAGGTAAAGCTATGGGCGCTCCCATACAATGTTGTCGACAAGCTATTCTTTAGAGCGGTGATCTCCAACCCTGGGCCTGGAGAGCTACAGGGTCTGCTGGTTTTCGTTGTAACTCTGCACTTAATTACTGAATTAGAGCAGTTGATTACGCAGCTATCTCACCTCGCCTGGCTACCTGGATTTCAACAGGGTGCTGATTTTTAGCTGAAAACAAAAACCAGCAAACCCAGTAACTCCCCAGGACCAGGGTTGGAGACCACTGCTCTAGAGCTGTCAAATGATCTCAATTTATTGGTTTATTTTACAGCATAATCGTATATCGTCAATTTGAATTTTTACAGATGTTGCAACAGCTGTCAGAAGTCAATCATTCTCTTGTTCACGAAGAGACGAAAGTGTGTGTGATGACCCTGATTGATACAGAGCAGGTACCGTTAGATACGGAGTTGCTCACGTTTTCTAGAGTTTTACTGATCCTTCACTTTAACACAAAAATAATTTAACACTTTTTTTGCCGTTTTTGTCCGCTCTCAGATATTGTCAGTCAAGGACCTCCAAACAGGTTCGTTTCTTGTCCACACGAACACACCTATTTTTACAGCATTTTATTCATGGCTACATTAAATAAGTCGTACCGTGACTTCAAATTTGATACATATGGTTCCGACTTAGTTCTTAAACGTAAAGCTGCTGTTTTTGATCTCATTACAGTATGCATGTTCTTGGAAGACAGCTCCGCGGGCCGCGAGGTGTGCAGGCAGGCGTGCTCGTCGCTACTCGGCAGACTGGCTGACGTGTTTGCCGTGGCGCTGGAGCAGGAGGCGTCCAGAAACGGAGAATGGTGTTACCTAGCGGTCAAGGCAAGCGCGCGAAAAACGGCAGACGACGGAACCGAGAACGCCGTCGTCTTCATTTCATTTCCAAGGGAAATTAAATTCAAATATACAGAGTGTGGACAGCCAACACTGGAGTCTAGTATGAATATGTGATGATGTGGTGTGCCAGCACTCTTACTCTGTGGTTGTGTATCTTGTGGTATCTTGTGTGGTCGCACATATCCGCCTTGTGACATATGGTTGCTTGTTTCTGATTGGTCCCTCTACTCATAGGTATGTCTGCAGGTGTTCCAGCTGTTGCACAGGGAGGTGGCCCCCATGGTGTGGGAGAAGAAGTCTGAGCACTTGGCTGTGCAGAACATCCTAAAGCACTTGATGTCCATCATCCTAGGAGAGGTGTGCCCTGTGTTCCCTCGTTTGCGATGTGGGGTTTTTCGTTTTTCGGTCTCTGAGGTGAAATAACCACTGCTCTCCCCTCCTGGCCCTCTCTTGAACGTCCGTGGAAAAGGCCTGGCACCGGGATACTCGCCTCCTGTCAGGGACAGCGGTCTCCATGCTGATCAACACGGCTCCCCCGGGCGGGAGGGAGGGGGGCCTGGCGGCGTGGAGTCTGCTGCAGGTCTCTAGTGCAGGTGAGAGGGGCCTCCGACCCACAGCCTTAAGCTGCTGCAGGTCTCTAGTGCAGGTGAGAGGGGCCTCCGCCCCACAGCCTTAACCTGCTGCAGGTCTCTAGTGCAGGTGAGAGGGGCTTCTGAAACACAGCCTTAACCTGCTGCAGGTCTCTAGTGCGGGTGAGAGGGGCCTCCGCCCCAACGCCTTAACCTGCTGCAGGTCTCTAGTGCAGGTGAGAGGGGCCTCCGCCCCACAGCCTTAACCTGCTGCAGGTCTCTAGTGCAGGTGAGAGGGGCCTCCGCCCCACAGCCTTAACCTGCTGCAGGTCTCTAGTGCAGGTGAGAGGGGCCACTGACCCACAGCCTTAACCTGCTGCAGGTCTCTAGTGCAGGTGAGAGGGGCTTCTGACCCACAGCCTTAACCTGCTGCAGGTCTCTAGTGCAGGTGAGAGGGGCCTCCGACCCACAGCCTTAACCTGCTGCAGGTCTCTAGTGCAGGTGAGAGGGGCCTCCGACCCACAGCCTTAACCTGCTGCAGGTCTCTAGTGCAGGTGAGAGGGGCCTCCGCCCCACAGCCTTAACCTGCTGCAGGTCTCTAGTGCAGGTGAGAGGGGCCTCTGCCCCACAGCCTTAACCTGCTGCAGGTCTCTAGTGCAGGTGAGAGGGGCCTCCGACCCACAGCCTTAACCTGCTGCAGGTCTCTAGTGCAGGTGAGAGGGGCCTCCGACCCACAGCCTTAACCTGCTGCAGGTCTCTAGTGCAGGTGAGAGGGGCCTCTGACCCACAGCCTTAACCTGCTGCAGGTCTCTAGTGCAGGTGAGAGGGGCCTCCGACCCACAGCCTTAACCTGCTGCAGGTCTCTAGTGCAGGTGAGAGGGGCCTCCGACCCACAGCCTTAACCTGCAGCAGGTCTCTAGTGCAGGTGAGAGGGGCCTCCGACCCACAGCCTTAACCTGCTGCAGGTCTCTAGTGCAGGTGAGAGGGGCTTCTGACCCACAGCCTTAACCTGCTGCAGGTCTCTAGTGCAGGTGAGAGGGGCTTCTGACCCACAGCCTTAACCTGCTGCAGGTCTCTAGTGCAGGTGAGAGGGGTCTCTGACCCACAGCCTTAACCTGCTTCAGGTCTCTAGTGCAGGTGAGAGGGGCCTCTGACCCACAGCCTTAACCTGCTGCAGGTCTCTAGTGCAGGTGAGAGGAGCCTCTGACCCACAGCCTTAACCTGCTGCAGGTCTCTAGCGCAGGTGAGAGGGGCCTCCGCCCCACAGCCTTAAAGCTTGTGTGGTACCGTAGGGTAATGGGTCAGGAGCCGGGCTTGTAGCCTCAAGGTCGTCGGTTCAAATCCCAGGTCGGTCACAGCCGTTGTACCTTTGAGCAATCCACATATTCCTGTATGAATGGATATTTAATTACTGTATTTAAAAAAAAAAAAAAAAATACGTTTTTCAAGTCACTCTGGATAACAGCGTCTACTAAACGAAACTACTGTCTCTCAGAGCCCTGGCTGCTGTGTGTGGGGCGTCTGGGGGTTGACTGCGCGCCCAGGGGGTGTGATGGTGTGGACAGGCTGGCTGTGACCAGGGGCCTTCTCACCTGCTGCAGAAAGCACATCCTCACCAGCCCCCTGGACAACAGCCGGGTACGGCTCTCATTACTGCCATCTCCTTTACATCAGCATTCACCGACTGCGAGCATTATGTGACATAAAGCTCATGTATTAAAGCCACTGGTCTCTTAAGTACTTCCAGATAATTCATATAAATGTCTGTGTATATATATATGCATATAAACCTTTATTTGACGAGGAAGTCGCATTGAGATCAAAACCTCTTTTACAAATGAGACCTAGCCAAGACAGGGTCAAATAGCAGCATAACAGAGTCACAATCACGAGACCATTACAATACAGTACTTTGTATAAATAAATATTTAAACACAGTCCATATGTACAGATGATATGAACAGAGTGTATGGATATCCATACATTTGTGTGAATAGACAAAAAATGTTACCTGTGAACAGTGACAATATTTTTGACCCCTTTTCAGTTGTCACATGACTATCACCAGACCATATGATTGAAGTGTTGTCACTGCTCACGGTTGAAGTGAAATCATCCACTTGGGAGCGCAATAGCAGTGCTCTTCTTTGTCTGGAAGTGTCTGGGATCCCTTATCCTCTGTCCTAAATGACACTGAACTCGTCCTTTTCCCCATTGGGTACCCGCTGAAACAATCCCACCCACCGTCACAGACCTGCCTGATCCTGGACGGGCTGTTTCCTGTGGTCTCGGCTCTGTTTGAGGAAAACCTCGACTGCCACTACTATGTGTTCCAAGGTACCGTGAGTCTGCGCCGTTCGCAAGCTCAGGGGGGGTCTTTCCAGTCGCTTATTTTTTACCTCCTTGTGTCCTTTCCTTGCCACCTTTCCTTGTTCCTAGCTCCTCCCATTGGAGAATGCAAAAGGAAAGGAAGCGAAGAGAGGAACCACAGGTCAATCATTTATACATCACGCAAAAAAAAAACTTCCACAAAGGATGCGCTTGTGTTTTCTGGCTCAAGCCTCGCTCAAGCCTCCTACCTCCTGGGTCCAAGCTCCTTGAAGCAACAGGGTCGGAATGCCCTTAAAGATGGCAGACCTTGATTCTGATTGATTTCTGGGTCAGTCAAGTGCCGAGGAGACGAGGAAGGATAAAATAAGCGATTGGGATGTGCCCAGGGTCTCTCTGTGGGCTGATGGGCTGAACGCAGGGTCTGTCTGTGGGTTGATAGGCTGAACACAGGGTCTTTCTGTGGGTTGATAGGCTGAACGCAGGGTCTGTCTGTGGGCTGATGGGCTGAACGCAGGGTCTTTCTGTGGGCTGATGTACTAACCCCCCTGTCCTCTGTCTGGGTGCTGGCAGTGTTGACCCTGTGGCTGAAGAGCCTGAAGGACTGTCTGGAGGAGGTGTGGGAGGTCTGTGGCTCCCCGCTGCTGCGGGAGGAGTCCGGCCTGCCGCGGGAGGAGTCCGGCCTGCTGCAGAAGCTCACTCAGGTCATCTGGAACAGCGCGGAGAGCCCTGTGAGTTTGGGTGGGGACTGGGTGAAGCACAATTTCAGCCATATGCACACTCAGTCACCACTTTATTTGGTATTTTTTTTTTTTGCTGCTGTAGCAAATTCACTTCACTTGTTTGCTCTGAACAACAGCTGAACCTCTCGACCGTGTCTGCATGCTTTTATGCAGAGTTGCCGCCACAGGATTGGCTGATTAGATTGGATATGTGCATTAATGAGCCGGTGTACAGGTCTGCCTCACAAAGTGGTCCCTGAGTGTACGCAGAAGGTGTTTGAGAACAGAGTTGTCCTCCGTTCCCTCTTGCAGCTGGAGGGCGTGTCGGAGTTTGTGCAGAGCTCTTTCCGCTTGCTGCTGGAGATTTACGAGCTGGACCGCCAGCGCCTCGGAGACACGGAGAAGCCTCTTTACCTCGCCTTACTGCGGCGCGTCTCTTCCCTGCCCTGGGAGGCTAAAGCCAAATACTTCCCCCTGTCTGCGCTCCTCCCGTACGCCGGCACAAACACGGTGAGCACTGACCGCACAAGCTTGGCTAAAGCTTGCAGAGATCACGGGAAGTTGTCAAGAGAATACCCTTTACTTGTTCTATTAAACCTATAGTTTGTTTCCACAGTAATGCGCCTAACGCCGTTTAGGAGTGCTATCTTATTAAGCAGGGCATCCCGCAAATTGTGCTCTGGGTATTGACATTTCATGTCTGAAGATGGAAAAAAAAAAAAAAGAAGAAAAAAAAAAAAGTTCCTGTTATTGTTGACGTAGTTGTGTTGTTTGTACTCTTTTCTCTGACTAGGTACTACAGCAGTTTCCTGAGCTTCCGGGTCATCTCCTGAAGTGCCTCTCCACCAATCACCTGTCGCCGTGCGCCTCGGACGTCTACAAGGCCCTCCTCCAGCAGCAGCGGCGGGAGCTGTGTGGGGGCGTCGGCCACGGTCCCCCGCCCCCGGAGGCGGAGCTCGCCGCGGCCTGGGCGCGGCGCTGGCGCCCCATGGTTCTGGAGGCCCTGACCTCAGACGTGACCCTCCTGCAGAACAGCGCGTCCAGCTGCCTCCTGCCCCAGACCCTGCGCACGTTCCCGGGGGCCTTCCGGGCCCTGCTGGCCCCGCTGGAGCCCGGCAGGCCGGGGCACCTCCGCGCCTGGACCTGCGTGATGAGCGCCCGCCGGGCGGCGAGTGGCGCCTGGCCCCTGGAGGGCCCCCGGGCCGCGGACACCCTGCGTCTGGCCCTGGGCTCCCTGGACGACGGGGTTCGGCTGGCCGCCCTCAACCTCCTGTGCTGCAGCCCCAAGACCAGCCAGCCCCCGACGCCGGCCGAGCTCTCCGCCATGAGGGCCTTCCTGCCCCTCAACCTCAACAGCGAGTCGGCCCCCTTCCGCCAGCACCTCCAGGCGGGGGTGCGGAGGTTCCTGGTCCGGATTCGGGACAGCTGCCTGGCGCGTCTCAAGGCCAGGAAGGGGCGGGGCGGGGGCGGGGGCGGAGCCAGCCCGGGGAGGGAGGAGGATTCAGGATTGGAAGAAGGAGTCGGTGAGCCCCAGGGGATCATGGGAGATGGAATTAAGCGTTTTTCTGGCCTGGGGGCCTGATTTACTAAAACCTTTCAGCACATGCAAAATGAATAACGCAACCAATTGATGCAAAACAAATACCATGACCAGTTATTGGTTTGGCAAGGCGATTTTTGTGATTGGGGAGAATTTTTCGCTCTTCATATGAGGGTTTAATCTGTGACCTGGTTCTGCTTGCCTTTGTGTAGAGACGTCATACATGCACAAATTACAGTATTTAATCACCGTGTATTCATTGGCGAAATAAGGCCACTCACTGCATGTCCCTGGGAAAGAAAATACAAATCAATTGATAAAAACGTATGAAATAACAATATTGCACTGAATATGAAAATCGAGGGTTCTTTTAAACCTGTCCGTAAACTCCAGGACTTTCCTGTAGCCTAAGGTGTCATTGGTGTGTAATGTGTCTGAAGTGTGCTGACTTCAGTAAATGACCTCAGTAAGTGACCTCAGTAAGTGACCTCAGTAAGTGACCTCAGTTAGTGACCTCAGTAAGGACCTCAGTAAGTGACCTCAGTAAGCGACCTCAGTTAGTGACCTCAGTAAGTGACCTCAGTAAGTGACCTCAGTAAGCGACCTCAGTAAGCGACCTCAGTAAGTGACCTCAGTAAGTGACCTCAGTAAGCGACCTCAGTAAGCGACCTCAGTAAGTGACCTCAGTAAGTGACCTCAGTAAGTGACCTCAGTAAGCGACCTCAGTAAGCGACCTCAGTAAGCGACCTCAGTAAGCGACCTCAGTAAGTGACTGTGTTGCAGGTTTTGTGGACTGGCTGGCCCAGCTGCCCTTGGCCTGCCTGGCTCCTGGTCACAGTTTCCAGAGGAAGAAGACGGTTCTCCTCCTCCTGTCGGTGGTTCTGGAGACGTGCACGGACACCTGGAGCCCCGACAAGAAGAAGGGCCAGCCGCCAGGTGAGTATGGGGGGGGGGGGGGGTCTCCTATACTGAGATTTATCTTAACACCACTGACTTCCCCATTTCGAAGACAGACAAAGTTTTTTAGGATGTACTATCTTTAAGAAGTCCCTCAAAACTCGTCTTACAGAAGCTCCAAACTGTTAAACTCTTACTGAAAGGCAATTCACACTATGGGTCTTGGGACAGACGTAGAACAGAAAAATGAGTGATGACAACTGAAAGGAAGAGAGGAGGAAAAGGTTTTGTTAACTCTGCAGCTGGAATGTTGTGATCTTGACAGTCTGTTTGTCTGTTGGTCTGTTTGAATTTACACTGGGAGAGAGTAAAAACATATTTTACATTACTGGCATTGTGCAGACGCTCTTATCCAGAGCGACGTGCAATGAAGTGCAGATCAAACACAGGGACGAGTGCCACGAGGAGCATAGAGGAAATTAATATTTGGTCACTTAGGTGCAGCATAAGTAAACGATTAAACATTGTTTTTTTGTTTAATGGTTTTTTATTAACTAAGGAAAATCTTCCAGCCCTGTGAAATGGGGCAGCAGTTGGTCAGTTCTGAATGCTCCTTCGTTTCTCCCAGCGAACATGGCGGATTTGATCAGCTTTGCGAGACAGAGAGGACAGTGGGACTTCTTCTCCAGGCCGCGGCTCCTGGTCCTCGTCGGCTGTTTAGAAGACTCCACGAATGAGGTGGGCTCCTCGCTGAGTGTCTGTGGAAGAGCAGTCTAACAGCACCCCCTAGCGCTGTGAGACTAACTCAGGGATCCTTACGGTACTCATCATTGTGATGTTGTGTCATGGTTCTGGGTTGGCCTAGTTAGTTAGTGCCCGACAATCCTTACTAGTGCTTCAGCAATGTTGTGTATGTGTGCGCTTGATCTCTCTAGTCCGGGAGTGTTGTTCACCCGGTCTGTGTCGCCATTTTGTGTACGAGTGAAATGAATGCACATAAGATCTTATACCTATATTATCGGTTGCTGTGGATAAGAGGGTCTGCTAAATGAATGAATGAATGAATGTAAGTTAAATGAGGTAAAGGCCTGTGGGTTGTGGGTAAGGGGGGGGGTTGTGGGTTGTGGGTAAGGGGGGGGGTTGTGGGTGTGGGTAAGGGGGGGGTTGTGGGGTGTGGATAAGGGGGGGTTGTGGGTTGTGGATAGGGGGGGTTGTGGGTAAGGGGGGGTTGTGGGGTGTGGGTAAGGGGGGGTTGTGGGTTGTGGATAAGGGGGGGGTTGTGGGTTGTGGATAAGGGGGGGGTTGTGGGTAAGGGTGGGGTTGTGGGTTGTGGATAAGGGGGGGGTTGTGGGTTGTGGATAAGGGGGGGTTGTGGGTAAGGGGGGGGGTTGTGGGTGTGGATAAGGGGGGGGGTTGTGGGTGTGGATAAGGGGGGGGGTTGTGGGTGTGGATAAGGGGGGGGTTGTGGGTTGTGGATAAGGGGGGGTTGTGGGTTGTGGATAAGGGGGGGTTGTGGGGTGTGGGTAAGGGGGGGGTTGTGGGTTGTGGATAAGGGGGGGGTTGTGGGTTGTGGGTAAGGGGGGGTTGTGGGGTGTGGGTAAGGGGGGGGTTGTGGGTTGTGGATAAGGGGGGGTTGTGGGTTGTGGGTAAGGGGGGGTTGTGGATAAGGCGGGGGGTTGTGGGTTGTGGATAAGGGGGGGTTGTGGATAAGGCGGGGGGTTGTGGGTTGTGGATAAGGGGGGGTTGTGGATAAGGGGGGGGTTGTGGGGTGTGGGTAAGGGGGGCGTTGTGGGTTGTGGATAAGGGGGGGTTGTGGGTTGTGGGTAAGGGGGGGTTGTGGATAAGGCGGGGGGTTGTGGGTTGTGGATAAGGGGGGGTTGTGGATAAGGCGGGGGGTTGTGGGTTGTGGATAAGGGGGGGTTGTGGATAAGGGGGGGGTTGTGGGGTGTGGATAAGGGGGGCGTTGTGGGTTGTGGATAGGGGGGGTTGTGGGTAAAGGGGGGGTTGTGGGTTGTGGATAGGGGGGGTTGTGGGTAAAGGGGGTGATACCAGGCCCCTCTCTCCTCCCCCTCTCCCAGGTGCGTGAGCTGGCTGCCGGGCTGCTGCTGCGGTTCTTCCCCCCGGCCGTGCCCCCGGACCTCGGCGCCGCCCTGCTGGAGAGGGCCACACGGCTCCTGCGTAGCCCCCGCGTCACGGACGCCCAGACGGGGGCGCTGTCGCTCCGCACGCTGCTGCTGATGTGAGCGAACGCCCCGCCCCTCTGCCCCTCTGCCCCTCTGTCTCTCTGCCCCTCTGTCTCTCTGCCCCTCTGCCCCTCTGTCTCTCAGCCCCTCTGCCCCTCAGCCCCTCTGCCCCTCAGCCCATCCGCCCCTCTGCCCCTCTGCCCCTCTGCCCCTCTGCCCATCCGCCCCTCCGCCCCTCCGCCCCTCCGCCCCTCCGCTCGGCCCTTTTACTTTTATTATTTTTACATTTATTTCCCTTTTTCTCCCAATTTGGTAGCCAGTTGTACCCCGTCTGATCCAATTAGAGTTACTGTTAGACACACCGCCCACCCCCCGTCCCTCAGCATCCATGTCCTGTTCTAAAGTAAAAACATCACAGTAATATCATCATCAAATGACCTGTGATTCTGTAAAAACGCACCAAACGGAAACATCCATAACTTAGACCATAATTTAGACCGCAAGTTTGGATACTATATTAATTGTAAAGAAAGTTGAAAAAACCAAAGTGGTTAAGAAATGTAGACAAATGAATGATTGAAACAAATATTCAAAACAAATGTTTCTGCCAGCATTATTGATATTTAGACCTTTAAACCCTGTTTCGCAGATACAGATTAAGCCCTATTCCTCCATTAAATTATGAATGGAGATTCTCCATTCAGAACTCCATGCAGGACTAAGCTTAATCTGTGTCCATGAAACCGGCCCTAAATGTCTTTGGGGCCACCAGTATTTGGCTATAGTGCAGATGATTCTCTCTTGTCATCATCAGCCAATGAGTGCAGATGTGTTTGTTGTTGATGTGTGTGCTTATGACATACCCGACCTCTCGGTGAGACACTGGTGCTGTGGATAAATCAGCACCTGATTAACTCAGAACAATCACATTCCTGGTGAAGAGGGTTGAGTCCATTAAGCCACAAGCGTGGCCTCTGCTCTCTCTGCAGGTCTGGAGACGCCTCTGTGTTCCTGAAGCGAGATGAAGCTGTGGTCTGCGCAGACCTGCAGGGGGGGTTCAGGGAGGCTGTGGTCTGCGCAGACCTGCAGGGGGGGAGTGGGGAGGCTGTGGTCTGCGCAGACCTGCAGGGGGGGTGCAGGGAGGCTGTGGTCTGCGCAGACCTGCAGGGGGGGAGTGGGGAGGCTGTGGTCTGCGCAGACCTGCAGGGGGGGTGCAGGGAGGCTGTGGTCTGCGCAGACCTGCAGGGGGGGAGCGGGCAGGCTGTGGTCTGCGCAGACCTGCAGGGGGGGAGCGGGGAGGCTGTGCTCAGGCTCCTGCTTCAGGAGTTGGAGCAGCACTATCTGACCGCCAGCAGGGACATGCTCCTGGCCGCCAAGACCAGGCCCATACACGGTGAGGCCCGAGCCGTTATCTTTTCCTTATTAATCGACAAATACTGATTTCCAGATCCAAATCAATATCTGCGTGCTCCAGGGTTAGCTTTTATTGTTGAATATTATCCCCCGTGACATCAGCCAACAAAGTGCTCTGCCTCTGGTTCAGATATTATAACTGTTTTTCTTCCGGAAGTAAATTAAATGTACCAGGTGTTCCAATAGTGTAAGGTACGGTCATTCAATTCACACGGACTGGTTTGTGATGCTGAATCGGGCCTTTTGGGCTCTTGTTTGGGTCTGTTCTGCAGGGGTTCTGACCGCACTGCAGAAGTGTCTACTGGACAGTTCTGACTGCCTGGGTTCAGTGCAGAAGGTGGTACTCACCCTGCCTGTAGCGGACGCCATTTTGGATCTGCTGGAGAGGACCAGTTGCCTCCTGTTGGGGGTTCTGTATGGAGACGCAGCTGCGTGTGCAGATGAGAAAGGTAATCTCGCTCAGGACCTGGCTCGGAACTGGCCTTATTCTGCTGTGCCTGACTGCTTGTCAGTTGCACCGATCCTAATATTGATTAATCGGGTTTTTCTCAGCACAGTAATTAAGCTAATCCAGTATGCTTATGATTCGTGACTCAAGCTCAGGTCAATATGCAGTAATATGGTTTCGGCTGGGAACATGTAGCTCTTAAAACTTCAGCTGCCCTTACTAAAGGGGTCTCCGGTGTCTCCGTTACAGAGGCGCCCCCGTCTTTCTGTGACATGGGGAACGCCATTCGCTCCGTGATCACCCAGGGTGGGGGCCCGGGTGTGGGGGAGGACGAGGGGGAGGACGAGGACGAGGACTGTGTGCTGCTGTCCGAGGAGCACAGCCTGGTGCTCACCAGCTGCTGGGTCTCTCTCAAGGTCAGTGCCTCTGGCCACTTACACACGCATCTCTGTTCTATATCTATATATCTATATATCTATTCTCTATCAATGTAAGGGCCTCCAGCCACTCACACACACCTCTCTATTCTCTATGAAAGTGAGGGCCTCCAGCCACACACACACACACACACACTCACACACACCTCTCTATTCTCTATCAACATGAGGGCCTTCAGCCACACACACACACACACACACACTCACACACACCTCTCTATTCTGTATCAAAGTGAGGGCCTTCAGCCACACACACACACACACACACACACACACACTCACACACACCTCTCTATTCTGTATCAAAATGAGGGCCTTCAGCCACACACACACTCACACACACCTCTCTATTCTCTATCAAAATGAGGGCCTTCAGCCACACACACACACACACACTCACACACACCTCTCTATTCTGTATCAAAGTGAGGGCCTTCAGCCACACACACACACCTCTCTATTCTGTATCAAAGTGAGGGCCTTCAGCCACACACACACACACACACACACACACACACACACACACACACCTCTCTGAGGGCCTTCTGCCCTGCAGATTGAGAATCACACGCTCACCTTTGCCAGGCCTGTCTCTCCCATGTGTTTATTTTCTGTGCAGATTGTTATTGATCAGGCGAAGCAACCCCAGTTCCCTGTACGCTAATTGTCTTTTTGTTGTGACACAGTTCTTAATTACACAGCTGGATCAATAGACGGCCTTAATGCAGGAGAGAAAAGTGGCCTGCTTTACTTTACTGTTAAAACCGATACAACACTCTCAGTGTCTGCACTCCAGGAACAGGGTTACCTACTTCTGTGTCTGTTAGCTGCCGTGCCAACAATGGTTACAATTAATGCGTTTCTACTGTCTAGCATATTATTTATCATCAGAAAAAAATGTTGAATGTAGCATTTTATCTAAATTGTAAGTTATTTTGCAGAGGACAGTGGGTATTTGGCTATGTAGATAAATACAAAGTACAACTAGCTAGAAACAGTCTAAACATTGTCATGAGATGGCAACATGAAAGAGAACATTTTAATGTGGTCAAACATGATAAAAACACCTTATTTAGCTAACTGGCAAACTGTTGCTCTGGCATTTATGATGACAGTGCAATCACAATTTCGTCCAGGTTGCTGTTGGCAATGTATGTATGTAGAATTATTTTTTGTCACTACCTGAAGGTAAATTCACAAGCCTGAATTAGTTAGTGACCCATTAATAGAGCCGTATGTGTTCAATCAATGCACGTATGATTTAAGCTTGTGTGTTTCTGTCAGTATCGCTCTACGTTATCCATTAAGGGTGTTCACCGGGATTACTGTGTTACCCTGGGTGATGGTGGAAGCTACACGATCATCTTATCTGAGTATTTATTTATTATTATTTTTTTCCCCTTGAAGGAAATAGGAATTTTCTTGGGCAGTTTCGTGGAGAAGGCCATGGCAACACCCGGTTTCATAGAGTCTCCCCTGAGCACAGAATACCTGAAGAGGGCATCAACGGTGTTCAGGGATATCCTCCTCAAGTGTCGTCACTGGGTAAACACCACTCTCCCTGCGCCATGACAGCAGTGTTGTGTAATGTTTTGGGAAGTGGAATTGTTAGTTTGAGCTTGCAGGTTTGATTCCCAGGCGGGGTAGCTTGTACCCTGGATTCTCTCCGGATAGGAGAACCTGCTACGTGCCTAAATGCTAAATGTAAACATAGCTGGCAGTGGAACAGTTTCTGCCAAAAGTCTGCCTGTGCAACAGTGCCCCCTGCTGGCCCCATTCAGCAGTGCGTGGTCTGTGTTCCTTCTTTAAAGGGGGCGGTGGAGGGATGCTGTGTCGGCTTCACCAAGTTCTGCGCTGCTCTTTTGAGGGACAGCGATCCTGAGCTGCAGGAGATCCCTGCTCGCATGCTGAAGCAGGTACGCTCGCTCACGCACTCCGTAAACTGCGATCTGAATGGCTCTGCCATGATTGAGCCAGTATTATGTTATAGGGTAACAACTGAGGTGGCTTGGAATGGCCACTTTCAAACAGAACCTCCACTTAAGATTATGATTGGTCAGAAAAAGTAACTGACGATTAGTTTATTAGTAAAGCACATCCATGGAAATTGGGCGGTTCACTAGTTTATGAGCCTGTGTGTTAACATCAAAGTGAGACATCGGTGTTGTTATCCTCCTTTTTAGGTACCACAGGAGTAGTTTCAGAAGGCAAATTTTACGTTAAGCAATATTATTTTATGTCAACAGTATCAGTAATAGAGGTAAATTACGGTTAGCTCCTTTAGATGGCATTTTCTTGAAAATGTATCCTAATTACACCAACGTGACAGACCTGATGGTCCTCAGCTACCACCCGTCTCTGCTGTACGTGACCCTGACCCCTGACCCCTGACCCCTGACCCCCAGGGCCTGTCGGTGCTGCGGTCTCCCCGCGGGGCCTCGGTCACCCGGCGGGCGGCGGGGCTGCCCGTGCTGATCCTCTGCGTGGTGGCGGCGGAGGAATCCCACAAGTCCCGGCCCCTCCTGGCGCTCAGCGTGACGACCCTGCTGGAGACCGCCAGCGCCCCCGTGCCGCAGAGCTGGGACCAGACCGTGGACCTGCCCCAGGTACCTGCACACGCACACGGCCTTGTACCTGCCCTACGCTGGTCCTGGAGATCTGCCGTCCTGGAGGTTTTTCCACTCCAACGCTAACAAAGCTCATCTCGTTCAACAGCTGGAGCAGGGCTGCCCAACCCTGTTCCTGGAGATCTACTGTCCTGTAGGTTTTAACACTCCAACCCTAACAAAGCTCATCTCGTTCAAAACAGCTGGAGCAGGGCTGCCCAACCCTGTTCCTGGAGATCTACCATCCTGTGGGTTTTCACTCCAAACCCTAACAAAGCTCATCTCATTAAACAGCTTTCCTCTATGGTCCTCATCGCACTTGTCCCTGTTCGATTTGCACATCGTTGTACGTTGCTCTGGATAAGAGCATTTACAAAATGCCTGTGATGTAATGCAGTGCAATGCTAGAGAGCTTGTTTGTCTGATGAAGTGCGCAGAATTGGGTGTGCCACGTTTGGGTTGAAATGAAAACCTACAGGACGGTAGATCTCCAGGAACAGGGTTGGGCTGCCCTGATGTAGCCACACCTGAGATGTGACGGCTACATGCAGGTCACTCCATCCAGGTACTTTGAGTCTTTGGGAACACATACAGTACAGTGCCCTCCATATTGTTTGGGACAAAAACATAATTTCTCTTGATTTGCCTCTGGGCTCCACAATCTAAGATTCACATACCCTTTGTATTTCACATATGTTCTATAAGAGCCAAAGCAAGACAAAATGTATTTGTCCCAAATATTATGGAGGGCACTGT
Source organism: Conger conger (assembly GCF_963514075.1). Lineage (NCBI taxonomy): Eukaryota > Metazoa > Chordata > Actinopteri > Anguilliformes > Congridae > Conger > Conger conger. The sequence continues at coordinate 48,579,319 of NC_083770.1, read as the reverse complement.
GTATATACACAATGTGCACTTTATTAGGTAGACCTGTACACCAACTTGTTAATACAAATATTGAATCAGCCAATCATGTGGTCGCAAATAAATGCATTAAAGCATGCAGACATGGTCAAGAGGTTCAGCTGTTGTTCAGACCAGATATTAGAATGGGAAAGAAATGTGATCTAAGTGACTTTGATCATGAAATGATGTTGGTGCCAGACAGGGTGGTTTGAGTATCTCAGAAACTGCTGATCTCATGTGATTTTCACGCACAACAGTCTGTAGAGTTTGCAGAGAATGGTGCGAAAAACATCCAGTAAGCAGAAGTTATTCAGGCAAAAATGCCTTGTTTAATGAGAGAGGTCAGAGGAGAATAGCCAGACTAGTCGAAGCTGACAGGAAGATGACAGTAACGCGCACATTACAACATAACCACACATTACAACAGTGGTATGCAGAAGAGCATCTCTGAACACACATAACCACACATCACAACAGTGGTATGCAGAAGAGCATCTCTGAACACACATAACCACACATCACAACAGTGGTATGCAGAAGAGCAGCTCTGAACACACATAACCACACATCACAACAGTGGTATGCAGAAGAGCATCTCTGAACACACATAACCACACATCACAACAGTGGTATGCAGAAGAGCATCTCTGAACACACATAACCACACATCACAACAGTGGTATGCAGAAGAGCATCTCTGAACACACAACGCATCAACAGAGAACAGACTACGGCGGCTGAAGTAAAATAAGTTAAATAAGTAATAAATGCCTAATAAAGCGCTCACTGAGTGCATGTGCTGTACTTTGTACGACAGGAAGAGATTATGAAATGTTATGAGGTTATGAGTCCAAAAAGCAGAAGACAGTATGCATCAACGTTGGAAAAATAACGATTTCAGCAAAATGATGTAAGATGTTGATTAAGCAGGTGATATCTGTCTTTAAGTGCCTTTGCCTTGAGCAAGGTACTCAGCCATAACTGCATCGGTGGATTTCAACTGACATAAAAGTGTCAAAGAAATTCTTGCAGTCCAACCACTCAGGATAAAAGCATGTAAATGAATGTGCGGCAATGTAATGTAATATTTGAAGTGCTGCCCATGTCGGGTTGGAGGGACACTGCCAAATGGGAGCTTGATTGATGGCGTAGTTTCCATTCTGATAATGATCCTGTGCCCCTGCCTTCCTCACTCTTAGAATCTGATGCCTTTGACTCTCAGACAGTGTAATGTCCCTTTCCCGAACCCTTTCCTGGTGTGTGCAGGTGTGTGTGGTCAACACAATAAACCGTTTCCCGTTGTGTGCCGGTGTATGCAGTTCACACCCTAAACCATTTCCTGTACTGTGCAGGTGTATGCAGTTTGCACACTGAACTGTTTCCCGTTGTGTGCAGGTGTGTGCGGCTTGCACACTAAACCGTTTTCCCGTTGTGTGCAGGTGTGTGCGGTTCACACACTAAACCGTTTTCCCATTGTGTGCAGGTGTGTGCGGTCCACACACTAAACCATTTTCCCGTTGTGTGCAGGTGTGTGCGGTCCACACTCTAAACCGTTTCCCGTTGTGTGCAGGTGTGTGCGGTCCACACTCTAAACCGTTTCCCGTTGTGTGCAGGTGTGTGCGGTCCACACACTAAACCGTTTCCCGTTGTGTGCAGGTGTGTGCGGTCCACACACTAAACGGTTTTCCCGTTGTGTGCAGGTGTGTGCGGTCCGCACACTAAACCGTTTCCCGTTGTGTGCAGGAGTGTGCGGTCCACACACTAAACTGTTTCCCGTTGTGTGTAGGTGTGTGCGGTCCACACACTAAACCGTTTCCCGTTGTGTGCAGGTGTGTGCGGTCCACACACTAAACCGTTTCCCGTTGTGTGCAGGTGTGTGCGGTCCACACGCTAAACCGTTTCCCGTTGTGTGCAGGTGTGTGCGGTCCACACGCTAAACCGTTTCCCGTTGTGTGCAGGTGTGTGCGGTCCACACGCTGCAGGCGCTGGTGCGGGGGTCGGCGCTGGGCGTGGCCGTGCTGCAGTACGCCGCCTCCGTGACCGTCCTGTCCCTCCGGCTCCTCAGCTCCCCCTGCTGGGCCATGAGGAATGCCGCGCTCCAGCTGTACAGTAAGAGCCTCTCCCACCGTCCTGAGCCCCTCTGTCCCTCAGTCACACACCGCAGAGAGAGCCACACGGCCCTGAGCCCCTCTGTCCCTCAGTCACACTCCGCAGAGAGAGCCACACGGCCCTGAGCCCCTCTGTCCCTCAGTCACACACCGCAGAGAGAGCCACACGGCCCTGAGCCCCTCTGTCCCTCAGTCACACTCCGCAGAGAGAGCCTCTCCCCTGAGCCCCTCTGTCCCTCAGTCACACTCCGCAGAGAGAGCCTCTCCCCTGAGCCCCTCTGTCCCTCAGTCACACTCCGCAGAGAGAGCCACACGGCCCTGAGCCCCTCTGTCCCTCAGTCACACTCCGCAGAGAGAGCCACACGGCCCTGAGCCCCTCTGTCCCTCAGTCACACTCCGCAGAGAGAGCCTCTCCCCTGAGCCCCTCTGTCCCTCAGTCACACTCCGCAGAGAGAGCCTCTCCCCTGAGCCCCTCTGTCCCTCAGTCACACTCCGCAGAGAGAGCCACACGGCCCTGAGCCCCTCTGTCCCTCATCCACACTCCGCAGAGAGAGCCACACGGCCCTGAGCCCCTCTGTCCCTCAGTCACACTCCGCAGAGAGAGCCACACGGCCCTGAGCCCCTCTGTCCCTCAGTCACACTCCGCAGAGAGAGCCACACGGCCCTGAGCCCCTCTGTCCCTCATCCACACACCGCAGAGAGAGCCACGCCTCCTCCGAGGAGATCGCCCAACGACGCTCTCACTTCACACGGCCGGTCGCTTGTGGGCCTGAGAAAATCGGGGAGAACTTACTAGCAGATCTTTAATCTGATGGCGTTCCCTATCCTGGCGGCACGGATGGTGCAGTGGGTAGCACTGCCGCCTCTCAGTAAGGAGGTCCTGGGTTCGAATCCCCGTCCGCCAGGGCCTCTCTGTGCGGAGTTTGCATGTTCTCCCCGTGTCTGCGTGGGTTTCCTCCGGGTACTCCGGTTTCCTCCCACAGTCCAAAGACATGCAGGTCCGGCTGATTGGAGAGTCTAAATTGCCCGTAGGTATGAGTGTGTGAGTGAATGAATGGTGTGTGTGCCCTGCGATGGACTGGCGACCTGTCCAGGGTGTATTCCTGCCTTTCGCCCCAATGTATGCTGGGATAGGCTCCAGCCCCCCTGCGACCCTGTTCAGGATAAGCGGGTTAAGATAATGGATGGATGGATGGATGGATGTTACCTATCGTTCCGGTTCACCAGCTGTCCTAACACACCTTGCCAAAGCGAAAAATCACCTCACTGAAAATGACATTTGCTTCATGTCAGAGGATGTGTAGAAGCCTTGATTAGTTAAGAATCCAGTGCCTTAGCAGTGATGCCAGTCAGTGATTTAAATGAATTGTGCTGAAACACACCAAAAACCAGCAGACACTACAGCTTTCCAGGGCTGGCGTTTGACACCCCTGTTCACCGGTGTTCCTGTAGGACCAACATTTACATAATCTTAGATGTATGTTATATTTTTTAGATAAGCTCACAGATGAAAGCTGAAAACTGTTCCTGTCTCTCTGTCGAAAAACATTTTACTGTGGCCTGATCTCTAAGTGAACTGCCACTGTTCTGTATCGTTGCCTGTATCTGTTTATTTTAGAGCTTATCTTTGGGTGCTTTTATAGGATGTCCACTGGGTGGCGCTGTTTGTCTACTCTCCATTACTCAGCCGAAACAAGTACACCAGTAGGGGGCATTAGTTCATATTCTCATTGGCATTCTGGGTTTCTGGTGCATGAAGGGCATCAAAGTGCCTTTCTCAAAGGCTGTCGCATCAGTTGGTCTTTAGGAATCACAGAGGAAGCAAGAGCTCCCAGGTCGTCCTGGCTTCTGCAAATATAAAAACCCAGTGAGGTGTGTGTTTGTGCTTTTAGCCTTCACGAAAGAGCTTCACCAACCACCCTCCCTGCGCTTCATCATAAATGACTGATGAACCGTTCCCGGAAAACCTCGGTGCTAATTTCGATTTAGAATCATACGTGTCCTCTGTGGTGGGAGAACGAGGTGTCGTGAAACCTAAATTTAGGCAGCGCTTCCGTACACTTTTTTTGGGTGCCCGATAATCTCGGCCAATAATTTTAAAACGTGCACACAGTGTGTCCCTCCGCTATCTCTGCGAACATTCAGTTTGACGGACGGTTCCTGGGACTCTTCGATAAGGAGGGTACGTCAGTGGTCAGTGCACCGACCGGCAGATAAAACTGCTTGAAATGATGACTAAGCATGTTTTTCCGCATTATTCTGGCTCACATTATCAACTTGTACGATCACCGGCCTACTTATCTGTGTGCAGCACACTTCAGAAGCATCGGCACTCCAAACCAGCACACCAACACACACTTATCGTAGCCTACACCTAATTGCTCATTTCTCCTATTACCCATCACTTTCAGTGGCTCACAGATTTGAACCGATCGTTGCATTTTGCTGTATCTGAAGTATTCTGGATGATAATTTCATTGGTTTAAGCGAGTGAATGATTGACAGCTCATTCTGACTCCACCCCGTTATGACGTCATTGAAGCCTCACTCTCTCACGAGCAGCTCTAACCGGGTGAAGTGTTGCTCGGTTTCAGCCGGGGTGGCCCGGTTAAGGCACGTTATCCCAGACTTTTTCGGGTCGCTCACCTCTCCCCCCTGCGTTCCCCAGGCACCCTGTGCTCCCGGATGCTGGGCCAGCGCCCTGGAGGGGGCGAGGGGGGGCCGCAGCACGGGATGTCCCCCCAGGCCTTCTTCGCCCACTACCCCGCCCTGCTGCCCTTCCTCCTGGGGGAGCTCCGGCAGGCGGCCGGGGAGCCAGGGGCTGGTCCGGAGGGGGCCAGGCTACGCCTGCACCCCGCCCTGTTCCCCGTCCTCACCCTCCTGGGCAAGCTCCAGCCCGGGGTCCAGGACCAGGCACGGTACGTCCGGCGTCCCGGGGGAGAGTCCACGCTGAAGTTCAGTTCGACTTTATTTATGTAGCGCTGTTTACTGGGGACTGCCACAAAGACACTTTACAGAGTAGCAGAAGAGCAGACGCCAGACCTGAACCCCCAAAATGGTTAAAAAACCCTCACTAGAAGGAGAGAAGCCCACAAACAGTGGTGAGGAAACAGAGTGTGTTCATCGTGCATTATGTTACCGAACTCTGCAATGTTACTTAAGGGGGAAGAAATGTCAGCGATATTGCAGCCACAGTGGATGATTGTGTGGCCGTCTGCAGTAATGTAGCCTATGTACACATGCGGTGAGTGACTAACACGGTTTCACTGCAGCGCTTAAATTTCACAGTGATGTTTTTGGTATGGCAGTGAATCCCTGCTACGCACACTGTGCACGAGTCAAAAAGCTGGGTCCTCAGCTGACCCCCCCTGTCACACGTTACCGTTAACGCCCCCCCGCCCCCCCCCCACAGGTCTCTGTCAGCGTTCTTGGCGCCCCTGCTGCAGCTGGCCGCCAGCTCGATCCTCAACGTGAGGAAGATGGCCGCCAGGGCCCTGGTCGTCATGACTCCTCCCGCCGAATACGCGGGCGCTCTGCTGCAGCTGGTGAAGGGCCTGCCTGAGCCAGGGGCCCCCTGCAGTCACAACCTCCTGCACGGGCAGCTGGAGCAGATACGCGCCCTGCTGGGCAGGGCCTTGAGCACGGACGGGTACGGACGCCACGGAGGGTCAAATCTCAGCGTTTAACCGCTTGCTCTCTGTTACTCTCTGTTTGTAAAACAACAAATTATCTCGGTGCAGTGATTCCCTTTGTGGCCTTTGTTGTCTTGACGCACTGTGAGCTGCCCTGTGTGTGAAAAGTACGATACAAATAAATGAAGTTTGAGTTGACGTTGGACAAATTGGGCCAATTTCAGTGGCCACTGTGGCTAGGGGGGGGGGGGCTGGTAAAGGGTAATCGGTTGCCCAGGGAGGAAGAGTTTCTATTGGCAGGGTATTCCCCAGCTCACCACAAGATAGCAACCTGATAGGATGCTGTTAACTGTTTGTTGGCTGTTGCTGCTCACTGAGTGGATTGTGGAGTGAAAGGGTGTTGCTGTTCGCATTCATGTTTGTGTGCGTTTGTGTGTGTTGTGTTTGCTTTGGCTCTGAAGTATGTTCCGCTCCACAGTGCACCCCTGGACTCTGGCCTTTCTGAACTGGTCGCCTGTTTTGAGTCCAAGCTGTGGCTTGTGACATCATCCCAGAGGTGCCCACTGATTCGCTCGTCCTACCTGAGTGCGTGCGCCCTATTGGCCAGGTTCTGTTCCGCCAGCTTCCTGGACCAACTGCAAGCCGTGCTCCTGTCAGAACTACAAAGCCCATCTTCCCTCCAGCTCCAGGTACTGAACCCCCCCCCCCCCCCCTGCAGTAGTCAAATAACAGCCAGGCAGGTATTCAATTGTCTTAGAGGAAGAATGCTGAACTAGAATCAGATCCTAACCGTATACATTAAAATCCAAAACAGGTCCTACTACATTTTCTATACGGTCTTCTAGCTCCACATGATATGCCATTAAATCATTTTCATCCTTCGCTCCGGCATGGCCTCTTTGTGCACGTGTTTGTGTGATCTTCTTGGTTTTATGATATCCTTGTCCAACACGTTTAGACACTTGTTTCCTACCATAACATAGTACATAACATTGCTCGAAGGCAAACTGTTTTAGCCCAACCCTTGTGTTAGAAACAAAGAACCTTTCACCCAGTGCTGAAGGCATATTTATTTCTAATATTATTATTGTATTATTATACACAGGCATTACATTACATTACATTACGTGGCATTTAGCAGACGCTCTTATCCAGAGCGACGTACAACAAAGTGCAAATCAATCACAAGAACAAGTGCAAAAGTAGACCTGAGAGGACAGTACAGTTCCGAGTCCTAGTGTAAACATACAGAAATTCAGAACCCTTGAAGAGTACAATCAACATTCAAACTAGCATACCACTGTTGGCAGCTAGAATACAACAACAGCCAATAAAAACAACAATACCTATACAAGTAACGATATCTATACATAAGTGCCATTACGGTCTAAGGCTAATCACAGTGATTGTGAGTTGGGGAGGGAAAGGTGTAGCCTGAAGAGATGGGTCTTCAGTCTGCGCTTGAAGGAGGTCAGAGACTCTGCCGTTCTGACATTCGGAGGCACAGGCAGACCTGTGGGCTGGTTCAAATACACATTCTCAGTGTGAACAGGCCCTGGGCTCACTTGTGCACAAAATGTGGCTCCTTGTGGTGACCGATCAGATTAGATTAAACTTTATTGTCATTGCCTAAGGCAATGAAAGGCAATGAAATACGTCCTCTGGACACGCTGCACTTAACCCATTCCTAATTACTCAGGAGCAGTGGGCAGCCATAGCACGGCGCCCAGGGACCAGCTCCAGTTCTGAGGCCAGTGCCCTGGTCAAGGGCAACGGCAGGAGCACACAGAGGGGCAATTTAGACTCTCCAAATAGCCTAGCCTGCATGTCTTTGGACTTGGCGCTTTCATGAATAGCATCCTCTGCATTTAACCCACCCTAGTTCCTCAGGAGCAGTGGGCAGCCATAGTTCGGCGCCCAGGGACCAGCTCCAGTTCTGAGGCCAGTGCCCTGGTCAAGGGCAACGGCAGGAGCACACAGAGGGGCAATTTAGACTCTCCAAATAGCCTAGCCTGCATGTCTTTGGACTTGGCGCTTTCATGAATAGCATCCTCTGCATTTAACCCACCCTAGTTCCTCAGGAGCAGTGGGCAGCCATAGTTCGGCGCCCAGGGACCAGCTCCAGTTCTGAGGCCAGTGCCCTGGTCAAGCGCAACGGCAGGAGCACACAGAGGGGCAATTTAGACTCTCCCCGATGAACCTGACCTGCATGTCTTTGGACTGATCTGCTCCGTGTCCCCGTCTGTGTTTGACCGCCCGGCTCTCTGCGTTCCGTGCAGGTTGGCTCCGCCTCGTTCCTCCAGAGCGCGGCTGGGTTCCTGTGCGAGGAGGCGGTGCGGACGGGCCACCCGTGGAGGGCGGCTCGGGCGTGGCGGGACCTCCCGGCGGAGGGCGCCGACGTGCGCCTCTCATTGGTCAGGTGGGCGGCCGAGGGGCGGAGCCGGCGCAGCGCCGGTCTGCAGGAGGCGATGGAGAAAGCGCTGAGGGTAAGGTCAAAGGTCGACTGTCCTGGGGGAAACTGCGGCGGGTTTGAAGTACTTTATTTCAGCTGAAATGTGTTCCCCCGATAAGAACACAATGTGAGGAAACCTGACCTTTTAATGTGTGTTAAATTAGCTTCCTCGTCTCGAAATCTAGGCAGGGAGCTTTTGCCTCTTTCTGCGCCTCTGGCTTTTCTGACTCTAATCTGATAGAGCCGAAGGAACAAGCCCAAGACTAGGGGCTTCCGGCCATTTTGTGAGATTGTAACATTTGGAAAACGAGGCAGTGCGTTGGAAGGGCAGTATAGTGACTAAACTAATCTAGGGCCTGGCCACATTCTCTGTGTTTTTGGATGAGGACTGATCCCAAGTATAAGGCCTGCGGTGCTTCCTGTAAAAAAAAATCCAGATAAGCGCAGAGATTTCCTGGACAAGGGCATATAAATGAAAATATTTTGCTTCTCATGTTTGCCGTTCTCAATCGCACCCAGTTTGAATTTGTGCTCCCATAACCTTAATCTCTGGACAAACACACATGGACTGATAAAGCCAGGCCAAGCTATCCCAAACTAGGGAAGTAGTCGTGTGTAAACACCACATTACCAAAAATAAATCGCTGTAACAACAAAATACACACCCAACCTCACCTGGACCAAATCACTCTTTGAAAGACATTAACCCCTTTAGACATCAGTAAAGTTCCTACAAATTAGAAACAACTGCTCTCATCAGTATTTGGAGTAAAAGGTTTTGTATGATTGTACATTTTGTCTAGCAGCATGAAAATTTGTAATTTTTCCTGATCTTACCTGCATGGAAAGGTGGAATTTTCTAGTATTTAAGTTGTGTGGTTGGCACAGGCTAACCAGCATCTGGTGCCGTAAGGCTGCTCCGGTTAGCAGTGTGTGTTGTATTGTCGGGTACATCTCGTCTGTTGCCTCAATTAGGCTGTGATTCTGTGTTCAGTAGAGACTGAAGGCCCTTTGATGGGAGAGGAGTGTTAAGTAGGCTGTGATTCTGTGTTCAGTAGAGACTGAAGGCCCTTCGATGGGAGAGGAGTGTTAAGTAGGCTGTGATGTCTGTGTTCAGTAGAGACTGAAGGCCCTTCGATGGGAGAGGAGTGTTAAGTAGGCTGTGATGTCTGTGTTCAGTAGAGACTGAAGGCCCTTCGATGGGAGAGGAGTGTTAAGTAGGCTGTGATTCTGTGTTCAGTAGAGACTGAAGGCCCTTCGATGGGAGAGGAGTGTTAAGTAGGCTGTGATTCTGTGTTCAGTAGAGACTGAAGGCCCTTCGATGGGAGAGGAGTGTTAAGTAGGCTGTGATTCTGTGTTCAGTAGAGACTGAAGGCCCTTCGATGGGAGAGGAGTGTTAAGTAGGCTGTGATGTCTGTGTTCAGTAGAGACTGAAGGCCCTTCGATGGGAGAGGAGTGTTAAGTAGGCTGTGATTTCTGTGTTCAGGAGAACCTGAATCTCGCTCTGTGGGAGAGGGGTGTTAAGTAGGCTGTGATTTGTGTGTTCAGGAGAACCTGAAGGCCGCTCTCCAGGACAGCAGTGTTGAGTACCGGCGGCTCTACTTGGCGGCGTTGGTGGAGGTGCTGTCGCCGGGCGACCCCGGCCCCCCCCGGGAGCCCCCCCCCCCGGCGCTGCAGGGGGACCTGGGGGAGTGTGCGGAGCTGCTGCTGGGGGTCCTGGAGCGCAGAGAGGGGGGCCCCGAGCTGCTGTCCCAGGCCCTGTGCGCGCTCAGCCTGCTGCTGTCCCACAGGTGAACACCGCCCCTCCACCGCGCGACCAGCACAGACACGCCGCTTACCGCCACCGCTGAACCTCACCTGTGAGGGTCCCTCAACCCAGCCAGTACCTGCAACCCCCCCCCCCCCCCCCGCCCTGTATCAAAATGGAGTCCTGCCGTAGCCTCTGTTGCTGTAGTTTTAAGAAACATTCATAACTGCCTCATTCCAAATGACCTTGGCCAGAAAAGTGTTCCAGTGACACACTGAATCACAGCCCATGTCCTGAGAGCCTGCCGTGTTATTTAAGAGTGCACTTAAATAATTGTCTTGGTCCGTACATCGAACTGAAAAAAAAAAAAAACCTATGTCTTTTATCTGATTTGGCTGTTTATCGAATGCTGACTATGCAGAATCCTGTGACGTTTAGCATTCTCAGAGTGCACGTCGAGGGCACGCTGAACGGGATTGGCTGGGTGCCTGCTGTTCAGGAGGGCTTCTGCTTAGCGCCCGTGTCAGTGCAGAATGACAGCAGGAGTCCTGGGGGGGGGGGGGGGGGAGCTATTGGCTGCCTTTGTGTGTTACATACCCAGGTAGTGCAAACGGTAAGATTCATGAATTAATTGTCATAGAAATATATTGATACATAAACAAAGCTGTACAGATTGACTTCTCAGTAGTTGGTTAGTTTCCAGTTTCTGTAACCTTGCTAAGTCAAGTGCCAAGTCAAAATGTAGTGGCAATGTAGTTGCATTGACAAAACATTCCACTAACAGTGAGAACATTTAGGTAAATGGTTGGCATTTATATAGCACCTTTATCCAAATCGCTGTACAGTTGATGCTTCTCATTCACCCATTCACACACACACACTCACACACCACCGGCGGTTTGCTGCCATGCAAGCCACCAACCAGCTCATCAGGAGCATTTGGGGGTTAGGTGACTTCATCAGGGACACTTCGACACGCTCAGGGCGGGATTGAACTGGCAACCCAATGGAGTCCAATGTCACCCAACACATGTTGTCGTTAGCTGGTGTGAGTGGTTATGAGTGACAGTGTTCTGTGATCAAGCCCTGATTCCCCCTGGTTCTCCTCCCACCTGTGCCCCTGCTCAGCTCCCCCGTCGAGCTGTCTCTGCGCTGGGCCGGCCTGCTGGAGCTGTACCGGCCCCCGGAGGCCCCCGAGGTCCTCAGGCTGGCCTGTGGCCAGGCCCTGCGGCTGGCCGGGGCCCCCATGGTCAGCGGGTCCCTGAAGGGCCACTCTCCTTGCGTAACACTGGGCCCCAGGTCAGTGCCCTTTGGAGACTCTGCTACTCAGCAGCACATCTTAAGACCTTTAGCATATGCAAAACCTTTTAGCATACGCAAAACTAGTAACGCAAACCAAAGCCCCGTGGACAGTCAGTGGTCATGCTATTGTGTTTTGTGTGTGCTAAAAGCTTTTAAATCGTAGTAAGTTAGGCCCCAAGTCATTCATGGTCAGCTTTCAAAGCTGTTGGGTTTAATACAGTTTATTTCCATGTTGCTTAAGGTTAGCTTCAGTGTTTTGTTTAAATCGTTTTATTTCAAGTTACTCTGTTCAGTTGTTCTGTTGTTTTTTTAGTTTAGCTGATTTCAGTTAAGTTGTTTTGCTCGATTGTTTAGATCCGTTTAGTAACGTAAATTCAGATTCTCGAATGAAATCTGGTCAAACTGCATCAGTATACGTCTAAGAATAAAAAGAAAAGAAAATGTTGTGAGCTGTTTTTGTCAAAGACAAAAGCCACCCTTTCTATTCAGATCATGGGTAGAAGTGGTTAACCGCCATTTCAGTTATTATCGTGGAATCCACCTCAGCACAAAGGCTTTGTGCTTTTCACCTGGATTAACATCAGACTGTGCAGAGACAGGAAAAGCCAGAGCGAAGTGCTCTTGCTCTGAGCAAAAATGTGTTTCGCTGAAAATGTGTTAACGCAGACACCACACCCTAACATTTATCTAAACTGTCTGTTTGGATGTTGTGAACTCATCCGTGTTGTCCCTCGTTCCGAACTACAGGATGTGCTCCATCCAGCGCAGGACCAAGGAAGCACTTTATGTTTTATCCCTCTGCTTTCTTTATTAAATAGGGAACTGGAGTCCTGCACAGTGTCTCACAGATAAAAATAATTCATTAGTCCACTTATACTCCACTTTGATATTTTTATCAACTCGTGCGCGTGCTGATCTTTCTCCGCATTTCGGAAATCCCCTGAGAGTTGGTTGAGCCGCTTATCAGAAGGAGCCGGCCGGTGAGCTGGTCGTCCTGGGTTTTCGTGGTGAGCAGCTGTTTGTGCGGTGTTGGCTCAGGCCTGCTGGAGCAGGCTGTGTGTGCGGTGTTGGCTCAGGCCTGCTGGGGCGGGCTCTGTGTGCGGTGTTGGCTCAGGCCTGCTGGAGCAGGCTGTGTGTGCGGTGTTGGCTCAGGCCTGCTGGAGCAGCTGTTTGTGCGGTGTTGGCTCAGGCCTGCTGGGGCAGGCTGTGTGTGCGGTGTTGGCTCAGGCCTGCTGGGGGGGCTCTCTCTGTGTGTGCGGTGTTGGCTCAGGCCTGCTGGGGCAGGCTGTGTGTGCGGTGTTGGCTCAGGCCTGCTGGAGCAGCTGTTTGTGCGGTGTTGGCTCAGGCCTGCTGGAGCAGGCTGTGTGTGCGGTGTTGGCTCAGGCCTGCTGGAGCAGGCTGTGTGTGCGGTGTTGGCTCAGGCCTGCTGGGGCAGGCTGTGTGTGCGGTGTTGGCTCAGGCCTGCTGGGGGGGCTCTCTCTCTGTGTGCGGTGTTGGCTCAGGCCTATGCGGGCGGGCTCTCTCTCTGTGTGCGGTGTTGGCTCAGGCCTATGCGGGCGGGCTCTCTCTCTGTGTGCGGTGTTGGCTCAGGCCTGTGGGGGCGGGCTCTCTCTGTGTGTGCGGTGTTGGCTCAGGCCTGCGGGGGGGGCTGTGTGTGCGGTGTTGGCTCAGGCCTGTGGGGGCGGGCTCTCTCTGTGTGTGCGGTGTTGGCTCAGGCCTGCGGGGGGGGCTGTGTGTGCGGTGTTGGCTCAGGCCTGCGGGGGGGGCTGTGTGTGCGGTGTTGGCTCAGGCCTGTGGGGGCGGGCTCTCTCTCTGTGTGCGGTGTTGGCTCAGGCCTCCGGGGGGGGCTCTCTCTGTGTCCCGCGCACAGGTTGCTGAGCACGGCGGTGTGGCTGCTGCAGGACGAGGATCCGCGGGTGCGCGGCCAGGCCGCCCGATTCGCCTCCGCCGTGAGCCACGCCCGCACGGGCGGGGCCGAGGGCCCCCGCTTTCAGATGCAGGTGAACCAGGCCGTGCGCTGCGTCCTGGACCTGCTGCAGGAGGAATTCTGGGATAGCGCCCACACCCTGGAGGCCCTGCTCACCCACTTGCCGGCGTGCGACCTGAGTGCTCTGCTGGGGGACGTCCAGCAGGCTGCGTAAGTGCCCCAGGAGGGCTGGCCGGGCTCTGGCCCGGCTCCACGGTGCCTGTTAGCGCCATTGTGCTGACGCTATCCGAAACCCAAGAGCTGCAGAACGGCTTCCTTTCTGTCCCTACTGCCAGACACTCTGCCATTTAAAGGTGTAAGAGGAGATTAGAAACCACCTAGGCTTATAGGATGGTCGCCTTGGCACATAACAGGGTTAAAATATTTATTATTTCTGTTTGTAGAAAAAAAAAAAAAGAGTGCTAGACCATATCACATTTCTCTTTTCTGTGGGCCGCAGCAGCTGCGTGTATTGGATGAGAGTGTTCGCTGCGCCGTTGTTTTGCGTGTCTGTGTACCAGCCCCCCCTCAGCGCTGACTGTTTGTCCAGGTGCGTCAGCCTGTACGAGCAGGACGAGCCCAACGTGTTCGCCGAGCCTGCCGTCATGTGCGAGCGCCTGCTCCCCCGTCTGCTGACGCTGGCCGGGAGGGCCCCGGAGTCCCCCCGTCTCTCCGGCCTCCTGCGGCGCTGGGCGCGGGACAATTCGGCGGACGTGCAGAGGAACATCAGCCTCTGCAGCCGGCTCCAGGGTACGTGACGCGGGCGGCGTCCCGCGGACAAAATGTTCCCGCTGTAATGACAGCCCGCGTGCCGTCTCGCCCTCTCCGCGGTGTCAGATAATCCTGTCACGATGTGTTTAAGACGCACCGACGCTCCCAGGCCCCAAAAATAATGCACGGCTGGTTTTTTTTGTTTTGTTTTTTCAGCAGTAAATACACACCCTTCTTTATGTCTGTTTACGGTCTTAAATTTCAGCCTCGCAACTGCACTAACTGGTATTTCAAGGTACCATAAGAAGTGAAAGCTCCCCAGTTAGCCCTAGAAAAGGAATGTTTCCCCTCGGCACTGAAGTGTAGACGCAGTACTGAAAGATGTGGCCGTGGAGAAAGAGGCTAAAGGGCAAAAGGAACTGTTCATAGTGTGAGAATGATAAGTGTCTCTGTGTTAAGAGGGAGATTCTGGTTCCTCTCGGTGGCAGTTTTAAAAGCAGTAGCAGTATTGGTTCAGGTGAGGCGTCCGTCTCTTTCTCAGCAGCCGTTACGGCACACCCCTGGATTTCACCTTTGATCTGTGACGGTTGACGTCTGAAAGACAGTGCTGATAAGCTTCAGTCCTGCCGAGGCTTTTAGCCAGTGACTAATGCTGTTTTCCTGTGCGTGGTCTGGAGTGCACGAGAATCTGCAGGCGTTCATTCACCGCTGACTGCGTTCATACGTCTCTCACTGGGGGGGAGATTTGTGTGTGCGTTTCAGGTTTCTCATAGTCCTTGGAAAGAAGTCGATTCAGTGTCCAGTCTAAACTCTCTGAGAGCAGAAACTGGTCACCTGGGCAGCCCCAGTGGGCGTAATAACCACAATAATAATAAAGCATTTATATAGCACTTTTCTCACTGGCCTCAAATGGCTTTACTGTGGGCGACATTGGCTCAGGCGGTTAGAGCAGTCGTCTGGCAGTCGGTTGCCGGTTCGATCCCGCCCTGGGTGCGTCGAAGTGTCCCAGAGCAAGACACCTAACCCCCAAATGCTCCTGACGAGCTGGTCGGCGCCTTGCATGGCAACCAATCGCCGTTGGTGTGTGAGTGAGTGCGCGTATGAATGGGTGAATGAAGAAGTATCAATTGTACAGCAGTTTGGATAAAGGCGCTATATAAATGCCAACCGTTTATGGCAAATGGCAAATGGCAGGCATTTATATAGCGCCTTTATCCAAAGCGCTGTACAATTGATGCTTCTCATTCACCCATTCATACACACACTCACACACCGACGGCGATTGGCTGCCATGCAAGGCGCCGACCAGCTCGTCAGGAGCATTTAGACACCTAGTCTTGCTCAGGGACGCTTCGACACAGCCCGGGGGGGGGCAACGAACCGGCAACCCTCCGACTGCCAGACGACTGCTCTTACTGCCTGAGCCAATGAGACGACTGCTCTTACTGCCTGAGCCAATGAGATGACTGCTCTTACTGCCTGAGCCATGTCGCCCCCACGTTTACCCTTTACGGTGACGAGGAGGAAGCGGCGCCAGCGCTAAGTGTCCTGTGTTTGGGTTCCAGGCGAGGCGGCGGCCCCACGCTGGCTGGCGCTGGCGGTCGAGCCGCGGTTCCACCG
The DNA here is from genome assembly GCF_963514075.1 of Conger conger. NCBI lineage: Eukaryota > Metazoa > Chordata > Actinopteri > Anguilliformes > Congridae > Conger > Conger conger. Next base: position 48,563,772 of record NC_083770.1, on the reverse strand, counting down.
GGGTCTCTGCGGCCTGTTCGCCAGGGCGGGCCTCCTGCTGGCGCTGCCGGGCACCTGGGAGGAGCTGCGGCCCCTCTGCTGCCCCCTCAGGCTGCGCGCGGAACTGCAGCGGGTCTACCGGCTCCTCTACCGCAACGGCGTGGTGCTGCCGGAGGCCATTCCCGCCAACATCGGACTGCAGCGGCCCGTGTGAAGGGCTCCTCTCCCGCGGGAGCCGCCAACCGCCACCGTGTGAAGGGGCTCCTCTCCCGCGGCACCGTGTGCACTGATACTGAGATGGGTGGCTCTAATCCCGGTGTAGCCACAATAAGATCCGCACAGCCGTTGGGCCCTTGAGCCAAGGCCCTTAACCCTGCGTTGCTCCAGGGGAGGACTGTCTCCTGCATTGGCTCCAGGGGAGGAGTGTCTGCCAAATGCCATTAATGTAATGTAATGTTAAAATAGTGTTACATTTCACAAGTAGGCACGTGTACTGTAAGTATTGGCACTTTCAGGTACTGCAGTGCCTGTATTGGCCACGTGTTTTTGTATAAATGCGGGAAGTAAGGAAAAAAGGTCCAGGTCCTGGTGGGTGTACAGAGCAGCCAGTGAAACCGATCGTTCTTTTCATGTACTGTATATTCCACAAATGGTAAATTATACCAAAGTATGTCATAATAAGCTGGGCATGTTGGTTATTTTTTTTAGTGTTTATCCTAATGTATTTTCACCAGGGTTGATGTGCTAAAGAGAAAATCACTGTGTGATTTGAGCCCCAGCACCTCTGACAAACGATACTTGTGCTTATGCAACACTGTTCTAAGGCAACGGGACTTCCTGCTCTCGGGAGTCGCGAACTATCAATTTGTGTAACTGACACCAAGAACCATGTAATCAATATTGCTCATACAGAATCAGCTTCTCGGAAACATGCATGTATGCAGTGATGTTTTTAAAAAGGCTAAAAGGTACGTACAGCCATCATCTGATGACCCTGAATATTTGAAGGGCTGGAACAGGTTGCTGATTCAGTATCGGTGAAGTGCCTTTTGAGTGGCGAGTTATGCAACATAGGTTTAATTTCTGTGTGGTGAATGCAAACGATAACCAGCCAGCCAAGTGAGGCGTAGCCTTTACATCAGCTGGCAGGAATCAGATTTCGGTTAACTATTGAGCATCGTTCTCCTCTGCCAACACTGCCACAAGGAAGGACTATTGTGCCAAATCTGTGCTACTTCAGAGTGAAGGTTTCATGACATTTCTGATGGTGACATTTTTGAAAAATCTTCATTTTGCATGTTTAGTTTATATTCATTTTATATGCTTTTATATGAATGAAATATGTGTCCAGTCAATAAAATAAGCAACTTTTGTAAAAAAAAAATTAAAAAGTAATTGAAAATAAATATTTGTCTAATTACTGAAATTATTGTTGTATGTCTTACTACTTGTAATATGGAGATATGTGGCTTCATAAGTTATTTATAATTTATAATTTAATTCAAATGAACCTGCCTCCCATATTTGCAGAAATGGTATTAATGTGCATTGTCCCTGTCAGATAGAGAGAGGCTGATGCACTTTCCAGCTGTTTGAAAGGCTATCTTCCTCGAATGGCGAGGGCCTGAAATAACCTTTTTCACAGAATAATCTGAGTCTGTCACACTATCTTCACTCACGAATCTATCATCTATATCCTCTCTAAAACATTTCCACCGTATCTCTCTGTATGGAAGCAGAGCAGACGGATGAATGGGTCTCGGCAGACGTGTGTCTGTCCCTGTGAGTTTGCCGCTGCGCCCCCTCTTCTCCGCGGTGCCGCGTGAGGGCGAGCGGAACAAAGCCCACTCCATCCGCCCCAGACCGGCTCAAACTGCCTCGCGGATCCCCCGCAGTACCGCCGGCCGCCACCGGGTGGTGCGGTTTCCCCTCGGTGAGCACCTCTCCCGTGTTGCACTTGCCCGTTTGTGGAAATTATGAGGCTCTTATTACCCCTTGGTTTCCCCGCCATCTGGGGCAGCGGGATAGGGCCGAGGCGATGACGCAATGCAGGCGGGGGCGGAGAGGCAGAATGGCTGGTAAACAGCAGGGGAATAGACCCACTTATCCCTGACGAGGGATCTAATAGGGCCTAAGTGTTCGTTTTCAGGCCGCATCAGGGAAACCGAAGATGGACTTGGTTGCGCTGCAACGCTCCCGCCATTAAGGCCGGATTACATCACCGGAGCCTGGCACTCCCCCCCCCCCCCCCCCCCCCCCCGCCCTCTCGAGAGGTGCGTCTGATCAGGCATGATTCAGAGGCGTGGACCAATCGCACGCACCTCCCCCGGGCAGAAGGAGGCAATGCAAAGCAAATTGTTTGCAACAGTTTTTATTTTTTTTATTTTTTTACTGTGGAAACTTTTCTCAAGCGAATCCTCCCGAGAGTTGGCGCCTGCAGTCCTTGTTTTTCACGTTCCAATCAGCTGCAGCACAGCGTTCATAATCAGCGCTCCTCAACGGCACTCGCATCACGGGAGGGTCCTCTACGAGGGCGCCAGCTGTAACAGCCCCTTTCTTAAAATATACATTGGGCACCCAGCTTGTCGCCGAGCACTGTATGTCACTATGTCACTGTATGTCACTGTATGTCACTGTCACTGTATGTCACTGTATGTCACTGTATGTCACTGTATGTCACTGTATGTCACTGTATGTCACTGTCACCGTATGTCACTGTCACCGTATGTCACTGTCACTGTATGTCACTGTATGTCACCGTATGTCACCGTATGTCACTGTCACTGTATGTCACTGTATGTCACTGTCACTGTATGTCACTGTATGTCACTGTCACTGTATGTCACTGTATGTCACTGTCACCGTATGTCACTGTCACCGTATGTCACTGTCACTGTATGTCACCGTATGTCACTGTATGTCACTGTCACTGTATGTCACCGTATGTCACCGTATGTCACTGTCACTGTATGTCACTGTATGTCAATGTCACTGTATTTCACTGTCACTATGTCACTGTATGTCACTGTATTTCACTGTCACTGTATGTCGCCGTATGTCACTGTATGTCACTGTATGTCACTGTATGTCACTGTATGTCACTGTATGTCACTGTATGTCACTGTATGTCACCGTGTGTCACTGTGTGTCACTCTCTGTCACCGTATGTCACCGTATGTCACTGTATGTCCGACTCTGACCCAGATTTGGGAGGGCTACCGATCTGCACTCGCAGCCAGGTGCACACACAAACCCCACCGCCATACGCGGGCCCAGGTGATGGTCGGGTGCTCGTTGCCCTAGCGGCTAGCTACAGTCGGCAATGGCACGGTGGAGACTGGACCATAGGGCTCATCCATCCATTCTTCCACGGCATGAAGCTCCAACCAAACGAGCCGCCCAGTGACCTGCACCGCCCGCGGTCGTCCCTGTTGTCTCCTGACCCAGATTTCCCTGATAATTCCACACTCCCGTGATGATGACTCTTGTTTGACCAAAGGAGTTCTCGCTGGAAGCTGACCTTTGACCCCCCTGTGAGTTTACCGTCACCCCGGTGTGAACTCCCGGGGGGGGGGGGGGGGGAGTGTTCCTCCGTGGTAAACAGCGCGGCCGAGGCCAGGAAGCCTGCGGAGGTGTTGACAAGGGCTGAGCCCCAGGAGCAGGTGACCTGCCAGAGTCACCCCCCCCCCCCCGCCCCACGCCCCATCCTCTCCGGGGCTGTTTATTTCGCCAAAAACCTGGACCGTGCCCGTCTGTCCGACTCACGAGCCGCTACACTGTCCACTCCTCCACGTGACCTCCACAAATAACCTGCGTTTCTCAGATAAAGACATAAACCAAGGGAAGGGCAAAGAGATCACAATAAAGGTTATTATGTACAGTGCTGTGCAACAGCTTACAGATTAAACCTAGTCCTAGACTAAGGAGTTTCTCCATACAAAACTCAACTTAGTCCAGGAGCTGACCCAGTATGTTCATTCTAATTATTTAAAGAAATACGAAAAATCTATTTTTTAAACGGTTAACTTTTTGGAAAATGAATGTTTGGAAATGTCAAATTTGTGCTCTGGTCTACTGACACACTAATGCAGAAAACAAAAACGAAAACAAAAACTCAGAAGACCGAATTTTTCCACCACAGTGCTGTGTGAGTCACAGATATGGAGGACGTTGAGAAAGGAAAGCGGAAAATGGAAACGATTGACGGTCTGTCGCTCGGCTGTTGCCTCACCCAGCTGCTCTCTCTGGTCTCTTTAAACGGCACGTGTACACGTGTAGCCTCAGAGGAAGCCATTTCCTGTTTGTGCATACGGCACGCCTGCACTACTCTGATCTTGCTGTTGCAGAGCTGTGCGCTGCATGCACTGCTACGCAGTGATGAGACCGTGTGATAGGACCGTTAAAGACCATTAAAATAACAAGCTTGTGTTGGTGGTAAAACAAAAAAAAACTATCATTATTCTAAAATGTGCAATCAAAGCCCTGCTGGGCTTCCTCGGGCAAAACTGTAGTTCAGTGTGTTTTCTGAACAATAAAGGAACTACATCCACCCCACCCCACCCCCCTCTCAAAAAAACCCCTTTCCCAATCACGTTAATGCATTCAGTCTTGTAACAGAATTAGTGCCGAGTGTTTATGCAATAGATTTTCCATAGACAGCCATGTCATTTTTAATTAGGCAGAGACGCTATGGGGTCTGTGTCAAGCTCACCGCCTTCTGAAGGCAAAACTGAACAGCCTGCATGTCCTTCAGAATAATGAACCGCACTCCAGCGATAGCCCTTAAAACAGGCCGACGGACCGGTTCTTCACTGCACCCATATTGACTGTTGTAGCGGTGATACGCCAAGCCTCCTGAAACCTTGTTGTTTTAAACAAGGGCACGAATTTCCCTGCTAACAAAGAGCTCTACATAAGTTGCCCCTTAATCCACGGCACCACAAAATGAAATAACTCTTGTTACCGGCACTAACATGCCTAGAAGCGCACCCTAATCCTCTCAGTGCATTTATTTTAACACACAAAAGCTTAACATGCAACAGAGAATGCATATACAGAACGAAAAGCAATATCTGTATGGTTTGGTAGACGATAAAACAGACCTTTTCTTATCCCAAACAAGAACACAGCGAGCCACAGACACACTTGTACTGGTGAATCTTTAATCGGCGTTTTTTGCACATCCGTTTTTGTTTGGCTTTACTTCACCGCTATGGGGTGAGTAAGGGTTGTTGGGACAAAACAGCTGATGTCTCTGAACCGGAGCACAGCAGAAAACACAGGACACTGGAAGACAATGGGGGCATTCAACATTTAGGGCCAGGTTTTTTATTGCCCGACAGGCTTGCTCAGGAGCAGTCCATCATTCCTGCTACATTTCCTACATTCACAAATGTCAGTAGTCCACCGCTCTGCAGTAGTGTTGTGCACACATACATACATTTGTGAGTGATATGTGTTGCATGTGCTTGTGTGTGTGTGTGTGTGTGTGTGTGTGTGTGTAGAGAGAGACAGAGAGTATACAGAGAGTATACAGAGAGTATACAGAGTATTTACATATATATACAGATAGCCAGAAATAATATATTTGTGTGTGAAAGCAAAGTGTGTGAGTGTGGGTGTGCATTTGCATGCTTGCGCATGCATGTATGTTACATTACATTACATTATTGGCATTTTGGCAGACGCTCTTATCCAGAGCGACGTACAGACTAAGCAGGAGACAATCCTCCCCTGGAGCAATGCAGGGTTAAGGGGCCTTGCTCAAGGGCTCAACGGCTGTGCGGATATTATTGTGGCTACAGTTGAATTAGAACCACCAACCTTGTGTGTCCCAGTCATTTACCTTAACCACTACGCTACAGGCCGCCCCCGCCGTATGTGTGTGCATGCGGGTGTGTGTGCATTTGTGTGTGTGTATATATATGTGTGCATGTGTGTGCGTGTGCACACGTGTATATGTGTGAGCATTTGTGTGTGAGTGCGCACGCGTGTATGTGTGTGTGCGTTTTTGTGTGCGTGCGCACGCGTGTATGTGTGTGTGCGTTTGTGTGTGCGTGCACCTGTATGTGTGCGTTTGTGTGTGCGTGCGCACGCGTGTATGTGTGTGTGCGTTTGTGTGTGCGTGCACCTGTATGTGTGCGTTTGTGTGTGCGTGCGCACGCGTGTATGTGTGCGTGCGTTTGTGTGTGCGTGCGCACACGTGTATGTGTGTGTGTGTATGTGTATGTGCGTTTGTGTGTGCGTGCTTGTGTGTGGGGGGGGGTTTGAATCGCTGACTCAACAAGCTTGAGTCCGTTTCAGTGTTCAGCATCAGTCCTGATCCCAGTTCTTAGGAAACGTTAGAAAGTCGATTGACATTTTGCAGGGAGGGAGCAGGGATACGCTGACAGAGCCTACCTAAAGCACAGGTATGACTGTGCGAACGTTACAGTTCAGCTTCAACGCAGCCATTCTGACTGAAGCGCTGCAGGTGTGGGACTCACTGACCTCCCACTTCATCAAGAGGCAGCACGCTTCATCATCGTTTCTTTCAGATCATTAAATCGTACTGCCATTGTTTTGCCTTTGGTAATGCAGGCAGCTAGACTCCGCATCCTCATTTGTATTTGATTTTTGCTCACGGTGGCATTACCCACAGCAAGTACACCAGCCCAGGGCATTCTCTCAAGTGCAATCTGGTTTGGGAGCTGCTGTCTCACTTTGGGAGAATAAATCTCCAGGCACGACTGGAGCTAAACTGCCATTGCAAAGCACAAGAAGACTGGTTTGTTCAAGGGGCCGAGAGTAAAGTCCAAAAATGTGGAGAGCCGAAAGAGAAAAGACAGTGCTGAAATATGTTCCTCAGAAGCACAGTTGGTAACGAGTCCCTCTCCTTCCTGCCCGAACTCACCTGCAGGACAGTGAGTGGCACCACACTCTCCCTGAAACGAGGTGAAATCGGGACAAACACTCCCAGATAACTCTGTGAACAAAAACAAACACAAATATGGAAGAGTGGATTCGATTTCAATTTACTGAGATGGAAAACATAATTACACAGAACAGAATGTTCTGTGTGCACACTGCTTTCTCTCTCTCCCCTCACAGCTAGTGATGCATCCTTTCAAGTTAATCATGTGATCTCCTGGAGCTGAGTTTGCCAAACAGTCTTATCTCTGATATAAACATCTTTAATAAAAGGCACAGCGCACAAATAAATCTGGAACAGAATAATGTTGAATCCAACGCTTGCATGTGGCTAAGTTACAGTCAGACAGTCCACAGGCCACAGTCCAGGTTTAACCCTTTGAAACCATTTGTCTGTGAGAGAATAATATTATCTCCTTTTTTTGGCAAGCGTCAGTGTAGGAAAACACTGGTTAAAAGTAAACTGTTGGGCAGTTACAATTTGGTCATTTGACAGACACGTCTTCACTTTTTTCCCCCAATAAGCGTCCAAGATGACCCGGTAAATATCCAAATGGACATTTCATTTTGCATTCACAGTGGAAACACAAGGTCTCTGCAGTGCTGTCCGCCAACACGGCTGCTCCTCCAGCCAGTAAAAGGGTTGACCGGAACATCCAACACGAGATTGAACTTTGAGGAGCTGAGAGAATACTCTGGAAGCTCCATTTGTGGTCAATGGGCACTGGGTTTGTACTGATGTAAACAGGTGACCGAACTTCACCGCTGTTGATAAATTGTGATGCTTGGAGTAAACGGTGCAGTGTGTGTTTCGGATTGTTCCATGCAGGACAGTTTAGTAGAGTGTTTACCACTTAGCAATGTTTTAAAGAGTAAGTTTACCACTTCCAGTAATGGACCATACAATTATCTGTGCATGAGAATGATTTGCATCTTATATTTATATATAAAAACTCAACCCAGAATCTAGTTGCCACAATTCCACACTGTCTCTTTGCATGATCAAGGTCAACTTGTTTTGGAGAAAATATATGTTTATTCTGAATTGTCACCAATTACATGCTTTGATAATAACAGCAACAGCGCGTTATTTCGTGTTCAGGACCTGTCAGTCAAAGCAACAGTTCACATAACAGCTTGACTGTGGATGATTCTGACTTGATTCATTGAAAAGTATAGTGTGTTCACAGTTGTTTATTGGGACATAAACACACGGTGCTTATCAACAAACCTTTATTAAAAGATTGATCTTATTATGAAGTCTCCAGGAGAGACGGCAGGAAGATATTGTGTACTCCGTGTCAATTTAACTAAAAAGAAAAACTAAAAAGGACAGTGTATTCAGGGCTACTGGAAGCTACAATGACTTGTTTTGTTTCTATACCCCACCCCCAAACTATAGTTGGAAGGGATACGTTCGAATCTTCCTGCAACAGCTGGCTCCGGTACTGCGCGAGCGCTTTTGTTCTGGGTAGATGTTGCCAGACGTGTGGAGCCGCCGTGCGTAAATAGGTGGCATTAGGACCTTGAAGATGCCCTGAACACTGCAGCAAAGGGGGAGTTCCTTATGCCAGAGAGAGTGGCTGTTTACCAAGAAAGCTGAGAGGTCTCTCGTGAAAAACAAGGGCTGGACCGCAGTGAGAGAAAGAGCAGTGTGACTGAGATATCAGCATAGGCTCTTCTGCAAAAAAAAACAACAAAGAAAAAAAACCAAAAAAAAAAAAAACCCGATATCCTCGACGTTATATTTTTCCCTATGCATTATGTGCATGTGAGTTATTTTTTCTGCTTTTAAAGGGATATACAGCAACTTATCGACATGACGATGTTGTTGTTTCACTTAGTTCTGCTCAGTGTCGTTTTTGTGGACTGCGCATCAAATATTGAAGGTAAGCATTGACAAAACTCAAATAATGTTATTTGCCATGTTATATATGTAATAAATGTCATCATTTACCTCTTGTTCTGCGTCAATAAACGATCTATTTCCCTTCATGCACTTTTGAGTGATTGTGCAGCCTGTCTTAATTTTCCATACAGTATATCGATTGAGCAAAGTTTTCGCATATTTATGAAACATGCCTGTTTTGGTTTACTAATTGACAAGTTAATGTTAGAGGTAATAATAAGCTTAATAAGTAACAAAGCAAAAGGCGAAAACAAGTTTTACAGTTGCCGTCTCACACCCTTATTTCTTTTGTTAGCTAGATGACTCCTGTTCATATAAAATGTAGCGAAACGGTCTTTTCGGAGATATTTGATGGTTTTGATTTTCATTTTCATGAATCTTAGAACTGAATTCATTACCTAACGTCATTTGAATGTATTTTGGATGCCTCTTTACGCAGAATGCACGAGAAGCAATGGTGTACAGTACCGGGGAGAACAACAAATCACTTCTACGGGAAAGCGGTGCCTTAACTGGGTGAACATAACCAGGGACTACGGTGCGTCCGCCTACACGGACGCAGAGACCGGTAAGGATGCACTTCTGCAGTGTGTCGCGTTTGTGGCTAATATTAAAACCCCACGGATAACGACTATTTAAAGCATCTTCTTCAATGATGGATATGCTCGGTCATGTATTTTGGGCGAAGTTGCATAGTCTCCACATGTGGAAAATATGCTTGTTGAAAAACAGGAAGTCGTATCTCATAATAGGCTACAGTTTTCCATACTCTCAGCTACGCTCTCCCTGGCTTGTTGCTCGAGTCTGGGGTGCAGGAGGGAATGTTTAGGAAATGTGTTAAGTGCGAAAGAGGCGCATGCACCTTTGCGCTGGAATGTGGTCTGCAGGTGACCTTAACGCCAACAGCGCTCGGTCAATGGCAGGTTGATGAATGGTACGGACGCACTTCCATGTGGCACGTACATGTTTATCCCCCATTACAAGACCAGCGCTCACCGTCTTGACCAGTGCAAAGGCTTTTATCGTGGGCAAATAAGAAATGAACAACCCACACAGTCATATATACAGGCAGACGCACACACACGCACGTATGAATTCACGCATACTCACACACAGGCACAAACACACACAAAGCACAAGGTCAGTACTGAAACAACAAAACATACACACATACCCCCACACAGTTTATGGCCTGCATTACATCGGTTCTTTCCATCCATTTGTTGTTATGCATGTATTATTCATCCACCAAGGTGAAATAAGAGATTAATGTACTGACCGTAATTGTCACCCATAAACCTTTGCTCCGTCTGTAAAGTCGGTTTGTGGGAGGGGGAAAAAAAACAAAAAACACATGCTTCATCCTACAAACACAAGATGTCTTTTTAAAGTGTTGCCTTTGGCTGTTGTCTGTCTCAGGTGTCGGAGACCACAGCTACTGCCGAAACCCAGATTCGGCCGACAGGCCCTGGTGCTACGTGCTGGACCAGGAGGGCAAGGTCCAGAGGCAGGACTGCGCCATTGCCACCTGCAAAGGTATCCGTCCATTATTAATACCTACTGTTCATTACTGTTACTGTACCCCCCCCCCCCTCCAGGAACTTCCACAATGCAGACATTCACAGGCTTCAGCCCGTGTCTGTAGACTGGCCAAAGCATTCGCTTTAAATAACTCCACGTGTTCCGTGTCATGCCGGATTCCTGGTGATATCTAGTCGGCTGGTCCTCGACCAGTTATTTTTTACGGCTTTCGTTTGTGATGCGTATGATCAACCCGAACAAAATTATTGACATATTAGGACTGACTGTAGTTCACTCACTGTTGTCACCTTAGTACAATATGTGCTGTTCTGCATCATTACTCTTTGTTATGTTGTTTTCATGAACTATTCTATCCTTCCAATCATAATTATGAAATAAAAACGATTTATTCTTGAGTAGCTAAGGGACGTTATTTACGATGATTCAAACATTTAGTCTGGCAGCCCCTGCTACCTGTGACCTTATATTCACCTTAATCTTCGTGCCCCCTTCCGTTTACACGCTTCCTCCTTATCCTTCGCGAAATAACGATAAATAATTAAACAGCTGCTGAACATAAAGTACAAAGGTCTATCAAAAGGAAAGTAACTCCAAACCTTGTGACAGGAGAATAAATAATTTTGCGCTGGTCCTTTGTTTGACATTGTGCAAATATTATTTTAAATCACCGGACCGAAAGGCTTTTATCTGTTAGCCAGTGGGGGCCGGTTGTCATAGTGATAAGTAGTTATGTTGCTGGGCGAGGGAAAGAGTTTCAGCCTGTCCTCACGGCTAGAGACCCAATTTGCTGCCGCTTGCAGTCGACCCAATCAGAGCCACTAAACAACAGTAACTCTATCAGAGACCCTAACTGACACCGTCAGAACCACTGAACAACAGTAACACTCAGACACCTAACAAAATGTGAGCTGTGCTGTCAAGTTTATGTTGGCTTTAAATGGCTGAGCCGTGCTACATTAGTCAAGAATTGAACCTGGGGGATAAGCAGTCACTATGTCAAAGTGCACACAGGTGTTGGAAATGAGAAACGGACATTTTGTGCTAATTACTAGGCTCACTCAGGCACACTTACTGTATGGAACAGCTTGCCTTCTGCTTGGGGAAAGTCTATTGTTTCGTGATAAATGTGTTCTGTGGACCTTTGATTGTCAATAGTCAAGGTAGGTGAAGCAAGTTAACCGATAACAAAATCCCTCTTCAGTGAATCATAAGTTAAGAAACAAAAACCAAAAAACAAGAAAAGCTTGTACGGCAGCTGCCATGAGGCAGCAACTGCCCACTTCCTCTCTCAGCTGATTGGCCAACTTGTTCACAGCGTTGCCATAGAGACAGCTTCCCATTGGCTGTTTGGCACTGGGCTCATGCCTTTTAACTTTTAAAGACTTGGTAAACAAAGTTTTTTTTTCAGGTGGGCGGAAAATCGCAGCCCCATCTTGATTTCAGAGCAGATGTTGAGCGTCTTTTACAAGGCTACAGTCCTATTTGCACTGTTTTCACCTTTTGTGACCGTACCGTCGCTCCAATAACTAAGCAAACCACAGTAATCTGAGAGCAAACAGAGACCATCTGGCAAGGGCTCCGAATTTGGACGTTAGTGAAGGTTTGTGACTCATGCAATGATTGATCAGGTAAAATCAATCACAATTACTCAGCTCAATGGGGGCCAAGTCTGAGGCCTTGCTTGTTGTCTGATGGACTTGCACTGAATGACATACTCAATGGTCTATAATCCAGGGTTTTCAGCCGGGGGTCCCCCCTGCCCCAAATTTAAGATCTCTATTTAACTTATGATGGGGGTCTCCCAGGATGCCTTTGAGCCTGATGGTCCCTCGATCAGAAGCAGGTTGAAAACACCTGATCCCTAAACCTGATTACATAATAAAGTGCAGGATGTAACAATTGAAAGAAGCGTCGGGTGGCATTGTGTCGTGGGCTGTGCTAAGCGTGGTGTTGGCCTCGTCTTCCTCTAGACCAGACGGATGCCGCAGCGGAGGCGGAAACATTCCCGTCATCCTCCACTCCGGGGAAGACCGAGGTCTTCGAGCCGGCGCAGTCCCCCCCCGTGCAGGGTGAGGGCGCCGCGGTGCAGCCCGTGATCGGGATCAGCCAGCGGGTGCGCAACGGACCAAAGAAGAAGAAGGACCTCGGAACCATGGGTGAGCCCAAGTGTGATGTCACAAATACACTTTTCCGGGGGAAGACCAAGAGCACTAGTTTATACTCCTCAGAACAGTGATGTATAAACTGTAAATAGTGGCACTATTGTCACTATTAACAGCGAGAAGGTACCGAGTTTAAATCCCAGTAGAGGGCCTTTCTTTGTGGGGTTTACATGTTCTCCCCGTGCCCGTTTAGCTTTCCTCCCACGGTCCAAAGACATGCTGGTCAGGCAAACTGGAGTCTAGATTGTCCTTGGGGCATGAATGTCTAATGTGTGTATGGTGTTTAGAAGTAAGGGTTTTTAGAAAACAGATGGATTCTCATAGTCTTCTCTTGTGCTACAGTTACTGAAGTGAGATTTTGATGAAAGTGACTTGGGTGTCAGGAGAACTATGTCAAGAGCGCACAGGTTAACAAGTTAACACGTTTCTCTGTGAAATCTGCTGGATTTTATTGCTGTTGTGCTGTTATTAAAGTTGGACTGTCCTTATGTCCTCTTCCCTAGGCTATGTCCTGGGCATCCTCATGATGGCTGTCATCATTCTCATGGGCGTGGGAATCACGCTGGGCTACTTCTACAAGAGGTCAGTGGAGAAACCGAGTCTGCACACATCACGTCCTGTTCGACAGAGAACCCCCCGTCTCGTACGACAGTCACACCTGGGACAAATACGTCATTAGTTTGGATTCGAATACTTTTCTGTGCTCGATTGATCTTGCTCGGTGCAACTGAGCCGATCAAGAGAGCCAGAAGGTGGGGTTTGCACCCCATAGCATAGGCTCCAATACACCGGACAAGAGCAGTAAAGCTTTGAAAAGTATTTGAATCCAAAATAACAACGTATTTGACCCAAATCTGAGGGCAGTTTGGTGCTCCGCCCTGTCGCATCTCTCCGCCTGGGAATGGGAACTGGCCGAGCCTGGCAGTGTGCATTACAGGTGGATAGTTCAGCTCCGCATTAGAAGTACAGAGGGCTGGCTCTTGGGCACACGTTGTGACACCTCAGTCCCAACTGAGCCTCATGCTGCTCCGATTACCATTCAGAATGAATTGATGCAACAACAAAAAAAAAGAAGGCCGGGGGGGAAATTGAAACAGCCTGCAGTCAAGCTATTTTAAGAGGCTGTTTCTGATGTTTCTAAAAGAGCGGAAAGCAGGGGCCGTGGGGAAGTGGATGCACTGCAGTGCTGGCCGGCGTTAGCTCTGGGCCGCGGCACAGCCATCCCTTTTGGCTGAATGCGGGGCGCCCTTGGAGATCGGCCTGGCTGTCAGATCTGATTATCGGGCTTGCGGTTCCTTTATAGTTCAGGGGCTCATTATCGATGAACGGCAGGCTCTAGCGTTTCGGCAGAACAGCGATGTCACTGTTTGGAACGTGATGCCTGATTCACTCAGTCAGCCCTGGTCTTCCGCTGCGCCCCATCGGCTGGGTGGGCAGAGTAAGGGGTGAGGGTTTTTTGGCTGGACCGTTTCATGTTTCCGGAGTGAACGTGTCACCCTGCACTGCCTCCATTTTGAAGGAGGTCAGCCTAGATTTCATCGTCATAGCGATGTGGTAGGTGTTGGCGTGGCGACCACACTGCAGGGCCGTTACGGTGTGGGATGGTGCCGTTACGGTGCGGGATGGTGCCGTTACGGTGGGGGATTGCGCCGTTATGGTGCGGGATTGCCCCGTTACGGTGCGGGATTATGCCGTGTGCACAACCCTGGGCTGGCTCTCCAGCACGTCCACGTTCTCCCTGCCCGGAACCAGGCGGTGGGCGTCGGAAAAGCCTTCTGCTCTCTTCATTCACTCCCCCGGGGGGTACTGACCAGTGACCAGCGGCCCTTGTTATTATAGGACGTCCTTTCAGCTGCACACCCCGAGTTAAAAATAAAGCTGCAGACATGAAGCGCATTGCCTACTTCAGTTCTCAGAAGTGGAAATGTCGACCAGGTTGTAAGAGATCATTTTACTGCTTGTACTGTACACTGGTTCACGTGATGATTTAACCGGAAAATAACTCATTGGAGAATATTGAGTAATGGTAATTAATGTAGCGTTTTCTGTGTATCTCCGAAGTCACAATCCCAACATTTACGGCGAACGAGCCTTAGGAAAACCGTCTCAGGGAGAGAGCGTCTGTTAAATGCCCGAATGAAAACGTTAATGCTGTACACCGCCCCCTGCTGGATGACTGACGGCACTGCTGTTGTTTTTCTCCCCGGCCCAGGGGTCGCGACCTGAAGAAGCAGCACGACCAGCGCGTGTACGAGCGTGAGATGCAGAGGATCACCCTCCCGCTCTCCGCCTTCTCCAACCCCACCTGCGAGCTGGTGGACGAGAACGCCGTGGTCCTCAGCCCCCAGCAGAACCCCAGCGAGGACACGCTGGAGGGCGGGGACCCCCTCATGGGCCAGGCCGGGACCCCAGGGGCCTGAGGACCAGAGAGGGGAGCCCCACGACGTGGGAAAAAAACAACCAGGAATCTCAGAGGAGAGAGACTGCCCTCCAAACCTATCACCCCTACTTTTATTAGCCTTCTGGACAGGAAGTGGGACTAAAAGGCTGCGCTCAAAGGCAAAGTTATTGTTCTCACTTCCCTAGTGTAAATGCTTCTGTCTAAACGGGGGGGGAAGAGGAAAAGGGAGGATTTCCTCTACATAAAGACCATCAGGTGTGCAGAGAATGGATGAGTTTTGTACAAAAAGTGCATGTCAGGGATGCTTGGTTTAAAATCCTTAATTTTATATTGGAAAAAACATTGTTTATGGGTGACATGGGTTATGATTGTCCTTCTTAACTGTGTTTCAGTCGAAATATCTAAAGCAATGAAAATGTGCCACACGGCTAAGAGGGGGAATGAGAACCACAGTGCTTATTGATATGCTTTTGTTTTCACTCAGAGAGTATGTCAGGATGATGTAGACAATGTCCTTTTCGAGTCCTCATTAGGTCTGTTTCTGGTCAGTAGCAGGTCTGAGTGAGGTTACAGGAGCTCACGGCCTGCAAAAACATATGGAATTGTGCCGGTGGAAATTCCCCAAAACGCTCTGTGCTTTGCATCGACAGCGCAGGAACAAGAAGAAACTGGAAAGGCCAGTTTCAGAGACTGGGATTGTGTGTCTAGGCTCCGTTTGAAAAACATGTCCCGAGAATCAGGGAGGGCCACGAGATTGACGGCTGCTGGAGGGGTTAAGAAATCGCCCGTTTCTTGAACGGGCATGTTCTCAGTGCGCTGCATTTCAGTGTATTTCTTTCCCCCCCCCTCCCGTAATTGCATCGGGCCTACTCTCAGGATGTCACCCAAAAAAGCAAGGCCGCATTGGAAGCGTTCTCCCCCCTGACCCCTGAGAGCTTGGGGCTCTGTGTTAGAGCAGGGTGCTGGAGCTGGAGCTGGTTCCATGGGAGCACACGCAGGCTTCTGGAAGCCGTCACTTTCAGTTAGGAGTCATAAACACGAGATAAGGCAGCGTAATGAAGGGCCTTCAGCCAGACCCGTTGCCTGGTCGACGCCGCCGCTCTC
Source organism: Conger conger (assembly GCF_963514075.1). Lineage (NCBI taxonomy): Eukaryota > Metazoa > Chordata > Actinopteri > Anguilliformes > Congridae > Conger > Conger conger. The sequence goes on along the minus strand of NC_083770.1, from coordinate 48,547,766 downwards.
GGTCTGGAGAGTGGTCCGAGGACACTCCCAGACGAGAACCAACAACAACGGAAGGAGGACTGTAATGTGATTACTGACTTAGCGCAAAAACATCATTCGAATAATTTCCTTATTTTTCTGAGCCTCCCGAGAACGGCAGATAATTCCAGGGACAAAGAGAATAGGGGAAGAGATATTTCCAAGCTTATCAAACAATCTGCTGTCATTTGATTGCTTTTTATCATATGAGTCCTACATTTACTAGGGCAAATTAATCCAAGCAGATTTTTTTTTTTTTTTTTTCTTGTGTGAGAGCTTGATATATATGTAATAATAAATGAGTGTTAGTTGGTTAAGCACTTGCTTTGAACATTACGAGAGATTTTCTCTGCTTTGTTATGTTTAATTATCCAAAGATTGTTGTAGGACCATTACAACAGCACTTCACTGTCAGCAATGCACCAGACACACTTGTATCCGATGTCTATTTCCGTTCTGTGAACCTAATCTCAATCTTCACAGTGGCAATTATTTTTTTATTTTAAAAGCTGAGGAGTTACTGAATACTGGATAATTATTAAATTGTTGCAGTTTATTTAGGATGAATTTTATTTTTTACAATTCAGCTATAGGTACTGTTGCTATGGTTTAACATTTAAAGCAGTACTTGCATTTGTATTTTTGGCAGTTTATTCTGCTGTGACTGAAATAAAGATTTTGAAAAATGTTGAAATTTTGGAATTGGACTTTTCTGAGGATAATAAAGACAAGAATATACATGCCAGCCATTAAGAATTATTATTAATAGCAATAATAATAAAATAAGAAGACATTTGAAGCAGATGGGATTCACGTCAACAAATCTACACCAACTCACCAATCCATTCATGCCATAAAATTAAGCAAATATATTTCGCAGTATTTCATGTGCAAATTTTTAAAACGGTATTCACATAACATACGTTTATTTTAGTTTTAAATATTGACTTCTCTGAATCCACTGCCCGTTGTGTGTGTACTGGCACATAAAGACGATTCAATGAGTTGCTTTCTCAGCTGAGTACAGAAAGTCCAGTCTCCCTCAAGGCTCCAAAACAAACGTAAGTTTCACAGCACTTACGTGTGGATTTCGACAAGTCTACTCGTTCACCGCAGAAAACTAGGCAAGGCAAAGCAACATTTATCAAATATGGGTGACCTTTGCAAAGAATGTTTCAAACGATTCTGTGCAGCTGACCTAGTTAACCGTGGACACGTGGGAAAGTAATAAACCGGGCACGTGGAAAACCAGAACATTTCTGGGGGAGGGTCTCTGTGTAAAACAGCTGCCGAGCACCAAGAGCAAAATGATACGTTTTCGCCCCCTTGTGGCGAACCAAGGCGAAAACACTAAACCAGGGATGTCAAGCTCCAGCCCTGGACGGCAGACAGCAGTGGCTTGTGTTTTTTTTGTGCGTTTCAGCACAAGTGATTAATTAATGCGGAGACAATGCGGTCCCCTAATCGATAAGGGGCCTGAACAGCAGAGCTACTGTGTTAGCTGGATAACTGCACCTGAGCCGTTCAAGGTTCCGTGCAGGTATCAGCTCCTGCTACACGTCTAGGAGTATTTTAATAAAATCATTGATAACATTGATAACATCCAACAAACCAAAAGTTGCGTTCATTAGGGTTTTGAAGTTGCTCCGTCTCGGGTCCAAAAGCTTAGGCAAGTTGCCTAAGGCAACAGCTAACACACTCTAGTTAAAGAGTTTTGATAATGCACCGAACATAATTTACAATTACAGGGCCAACAATATCGCAGTAAAGTTGTAGCAAATTAAAAAGGTAGTGAATAGTCAAACTGTAGCATTATTTTTCAAATATTTTCAACACCCCTAAACAAAACTTTCCATCTGCGTGATAAATAGGTCCATATCGCAGGTACCATCGTCGCGTTTACTATCAGACAAAATCACAGGAACATGATTCTTATGAGTTTTATGCATTTTTGCGATTGTAGATATTTATTCAATCATTCATCATATCGTGAAGATTACAACAATCAATACGTCTGCCAGCGAATATCCGGTGAAAACATCCGGTTGGCTTTAATTACGTAGCCATCAAAATAAAAGACTCAGATGCACGTGAGTATTAACGCTATGGAACATCACAATTACCACTTTAGAACGTTCATGTTGGCAATTTAATTCACTTTTTTACGAGAAATTAGTTAGCACTCAGTCGCCGACTACTACATCATATTCATTCACTATGGCCAAAAGGATTTAAATATATATATATATATATATACACTCATATATATTTTTCCTGGGGACAAAAGACTTTGCAAGTGACAACTAATAACGTAGTGATTATGCGCAGTTAAGAAATCATTTCAGGTGATATTTGAATCGTGTTAGAGATGGTGATTGCTTTATTGATGGATGTGTAGTATTCCAGATTGATGGACCTCTGTATCTTTGCAAGAGGTCCATCGCGGAGGAGTGGTGTGACAATAAGGCATGTAAAAGTAATCTGATGTGAAAGTCATCTGAATTTTGAGTAGTGTAGGGATGTATATTGGATTTTACCTTGTGAAAAAATAATGAAATGAGGAGGGCAAGTTTTGCACATATACATTTATTTGACCATCTCTCTCTCTGGAAATATTAGCATTTATTTTTCTTATATTTTTCTTCTTACGGTTATATGTGTACATATCGCAGCAAATTCCTTAACTCAGAAAAGATTATCAACATAGATTTAATTTTGGTGCGTGACTTTTATTTTGAAAATAACCGGAAGTTTGTTCTCATATCTAGCATTATTTTTCAGCTTCACTGGGCCTTTCATCTTACCGTCTGTCTATGGTATATCTCCATGGGACTGGCTGCAACAGAGAGTATAAACGAAGAGGTTTAAACAGTAGTTTAACTTACTGTTCTGTTCAGGAGAAATATTCAGCTATTTTAAACACTGGCAAACGGACAAGTGGTTTGATGACGAAGGAAAGGACCCGGAGTGCTACTTAATTTTCTTGAGTGCCGAGAGATAGGGAACCGTTCGTCTGTTCGCTGGCTTCTAGTTGCGGATTTTTTTCCACATAAGAAACGAGAAAAAGGGTATTGGAATTGCAGAAAGAATATTCCAATTTCTCAAAAAATAACTGTTGGTTTGCAGATAAAATGGCGAACACGGTCAAACGACGTGATGGACAGACCACTACTCCACAGATATTTTCAGCGAACTGAGTAAAAGACGAATGTAAGCTCATATAAACGGTTGCATATAATTTTACTAATCTATCTGAATATTGCTTTGTTTTTGTGATTGTGAAATCACTTTTATTGTGGTGTCATATCCATCGTAGATGGGTCGAAGAAAAAGTCAATTTAAAATACACTTTCTGTCAACATACCGGTACCTACCGGTTTTCGAGCACGCCTTAAATGTGTAACGAGTTATTGAAAACGAGTACTTTATATTTCTGGTGAAAACATGAAGACCGAACCTTTGGTGGACAGCACAGATTCTACACCGCTGGATCTGCGATTAGGTCTGCCCAGAAGTGGAGAGAGAGAGGAGAGTGAAGATGGAATGAGCAGGGAGGAGAAAGAAATACTATCCAACATCAAGGAGGAAAGTGAGGAGTGGCAGAATGAGGAAATGAAGAGAGAGGATGTTGCGAGTGATGAAGTGGTTGGTGGAATTTGGCTGTCGCAAAAAAAAGAGACGGATGCCCGGCGGAATATATGCGAAACCGATAAAGCGCCACAGGGTGGCAGAAAGGTGAAAGGTGGCAGGGAATCCTACTGTGTGAAACAGGAAGGGGGAGTCCCGTCATCTCCTGCCGCTTCCTGTCTGCCGAAACAGCCTAAAGAACTGAATCGCCCCCAGCTTGAAATGGCAGTTCCCACATTTCCTCCACGTCATCCCCAGGTCAGCAATAAGGACCCGGGAGAAAGGTCTCCATGGAGACGCGGGGAGCTCCGGCCAGCGCAGGAAGAGAAGCAAATGAAGCAGAAGAGAAAGGTCATGACCTGGAAGAGGAAGATGATTGACAGCTTGAAGAGCTCCCCAATTCAGCTTCCAGATTCATCGGAGAAAGCGTAAGCATGGATGGTTTTTCACTGTGGATGTGTCCGTTTCTCCCGCTCACACTTTTTCCTGAAAATAATGGCTTTGTTTTATGTTTAATTCTCCCAGTACTTCAGCTGAATCCTGTATTGGACCCCCTGCCATCCCCACGGATCAAGACACAGGTAGATATTGTTCGCCTTCCCTAAGAAGTTCCTAATTCAGTTGGCTGTATGCTAAAACGTGCTTAAACTTTTCAGTAGTAAGTAACCTGAATTACAAATGGCTGCTTCTTTGAGTCTGCGTCATGTGATTTTGTGAATTTCTACACGAGAGAAGATTTTGTGACCTAGACATGTCACATCCCAGATCTTTGGCCATTTGATGTAGAATTTAGGAACTTAGAAAGTGCCCCGACTGAAGAATATTTAACTTCAGCCTCTGTGGGCAGGTCCAAGTCCAACAACCCGAAAAAAAAGCATAAAGGCAGCTCAACACGTCCAACAAGTGGGCCTCATCAGTACCTAGCCTCGAGCAAGACTATGGCACCGGAGCAAGTTTGTGGTTTCAGCTTGCACGCTTTTTAAAATTGAAAACACGGGGGCAGAAATAGGGCTGTTTTGATTCATATTTGGGAATGCGGGCAGTTGTCACGCCATAACAAATACATTTGTTACAGTAGCCGGTCAGCCACCCGTCTCTGTGCGATGAGAAGAATGCGTCTCAGTTGGTGTCCTGTGGCATTCGCTTCACCCATACGTGCTTGGAGCACGGTCAATGTTTAGCTTTGTGTCGGCATGGCGACCGTGGGTGTGTTTATGACAGTGGTTCCCAACCCTGTTCCTGGAGATCTACCATCCTATAGGTTTTCCCCCCTCAGTCAACAGATAGCAGCAATGTTGTTTTTGCGCTTCTAATTTGTTGAATCCGGTGTGCCAGATTAGGGTTGAAATGAAAACGTACAGGGCGGTAGAATCTCCAGGAACATGGTTGGGAGCCACTGATTTATGGTGTTCCTTCTTATCTTTTTTGAGTTCTGAGTCGCTTACAAAAGCAGTGCTTGTAAGATCATTTTTTCCCTTTTATGCCTTTTTACTTTACATTACATTAATGGCAGACACTCTTATCCAGAGCGACTTACAGTTGATTTTAGACTAAGCAGGAGACAATCCTCCCGTGGAGCAATGCAGGGTTAAGGGCCTTGCTCAAGGACCCAACGCCTGGGCGGATGTTATTGTGGCTACACTGGGGATCAAATCGGCGACCTTTCGGGTCCCAGTCATGTACCTTAACCACTACGCTACAGGTCGCCCTATTTCCTTCTTACGTTTCCTCTCCTCAATTTGGGATGGTAACCCAAGTTGTCTTAACCAACTGATGCAGAGTCCTCCCCTCCATATTTATGCAGTCTATATATTTAGACAGTCTGCCTGTTGAAGGCATATGTCCTGTTAAATAATGTAGTGTTAAATAATAATTTAGGAGGGAAACTCCCAGATGCTTACACTTGTAGTGTTCTCTGTAAAATTCTTGGCTAAACCATTTTTTTAGGTTTGTTTTCACTGGAACATTTGAATGAACTGTGGTATGAATGAACATAGTTTAACCTGTTCAATTCAATTTCTCTATCCTCAGACCAGCCTATTGAAGTGTGTCAGGTGTTTGCCTGCTCCCAGTGCCCGTTCATCCACGTGGAAGAAGAGAAGTTTCACCTGCACCTTGAGAAGGTTCACCCAGAGGAGTACAGGTCTGAAGATCCCCAATCTCCCAGCCGCACCGCACACGAACACCCCCCACCCGCTACGACTCCACCCGCCCCAACACCGCCAGACACAGACAGTCCACCGGCACACACCTGCGCCCAATGCGGGAAGAGTTTCAAACGTCAGTCGCTCCTGAAGAAACACCAGCAGTCCCACAAAGGACTCCGCCCGTACCCTTGCTCCGCCTGCGGAAAGAGCTTCCGCTATCAGTCCCACCTGACCGTGCACCAGCGCATTCACACGGGCGAACGGCCCTTCCTCTGCTCCCACTGCGGGAAGGGATTCAAATCCGAGTCGCAGCAGAAGGAACACCAGCAGACCCACACCGGGGAGCGCCCCTACCACTGCGCCCTGTGCGGCAAGAGCTTCAGCCAGTCCAACTCTCTGCGACGGCACCAGCGGATCCACACGGGCGAGCGGCCGTACCACTGCGCCCAGTGCGGGGAGAGCTTCAGCCAGTCCAACTCCCTGACGCGGCACCAGCGCATCCACACGGGGCAAGGGCTGTACCACTGCTCCCACTGCGGGAAGAGCTTCAACCAGTCGAGCGACCTGCGGGTCCACCTGCGCGTGCACACGGGCGAGCGGCCGTTCCACTGCACCGAGTGCGGCAAGAGCTTCACCCAGGCGCGCGACCTGACCGTGCACCTGCGCGTTCACACAGGTGAGCGTCCCTTCCGCTGTTCTTTCTGTGACAAGAGTTTCAGCCAGTCTCGAGATCTGACCGTCCACCTGCGCATCCACACAGGTGAAGGGCTGTACCACTGCGCCCAGTGCGGGAAGAGCTTCAGCCGGGCCAACGCCCTCAGGCTCCACCAGCGGACTCACACCGGGGAAAGGCCGTTCCAGTGCGCCCAGTGCGGGAAGAGCTTCAGTCAGTCCAGCACCCTGACGCTGCACCTGCGCACTCACACGGGCGAGAGGCCCTTCCAGTGCGCCCAGTGCGGCAAGAGCTTCAGCCGCTCCAACACCCTGACGCGGCACCAGCGGACTCACGCTGGGGAGGCCCAGTACCAGTGCTCCCAGTGCGGGAAGAGCTTCCGGCAGCTGGAGACTCTGATGGCGCACCAGCGGATTCACAAGGGGGAACTCCCGCTGCAGTGCTCCCAGTGCGGGAAGAGCTTCCTCCACCTCAACGCCATGATGAAACACCAGGAGACGCACACCGAGGAGTGCGTGTGGATTTCAGTCATAAACGATCTGAACTGAAATGAAAATGAATTGTGTCACGGCTGAAACCAGCTTGACCCTCTTATGATGGAGATTTTCCATCAGGGCCAGTAATCCTGCTTTGTGAAACATGGCCCAGTTGATTGTGGCACTGGCTCAGAGATTCCCAGAATGCATTTCTCCAGCAAGGTTGGTTTCTCTTCTAACATTAGCAACTTAACATCTTGTTTGTTTTCATGTGTGAACCTTTGTGTGTGCGTGATGTAATGGGATTGAGTGGAAACACCCTGAAATGCTTTTCCTGCATTATGTACAATTCTGTGTAGCACTGTCTTCAAGTCTCAAATAAATTCAGTGACATTATTCACAAACCTGTAAGTCTTGATATATTATACTATATTATACATGCACATTCAATGTTTGTATATTTAAACAGTTATTTCAGTAACTTCAAATTGGAGCAACTGAGTTTGAGTCAAAATGAGTTAATATAAGAAAATGAGACATCATTTACTGCTTTCATACGTTTTAATTCAAGAACACCTCACTTAGTGCAAGTAACACTACAGTGACAATATGGTAGTGGTAACAATTTGTACATGTCAGTACCTTAAAGAAATAATGAAACTTAAAAAAAACAAAAAAAACATTTCCTGGAATATTGTACAATCATTTCACATTCTAAAGATATATTTGCAAATCAACATCCAGTATCCCCAAAAACACTACCATTTATATATACATTTACATACGGTTTCTATACACTTTATCCAAAAAAGAAGAACTCCAGTTTTGCACAGTTAAAGATTCCCGTGAGAACAACTACACTGTAAGCAGACCTACGCTACTGTAAAATACACTCGGGTTCAGACAGTCTCCCGTGCACCTGTTAAGTTTGTCTTTTCATTTCAAACGTCGTGTGGCGTCAGCCACTATAACCGAGGGAGCGCGGTAAGTGCAGGAGACAGTGCGGCGTTACTGGATTTCATCGCGCTTCAAACGTCACGCGAACGACCTGCCGTGAAACCTGGCACAAGCGAAACCAGGGGAAACGCACCCACAGACGGTCGGTGATGTGGATGAGTGGATACCAGAACGTCCACCACGCTCTGGAATGCGGTGTGGCCGTGGTTGTAAGCGCCCTTAAAATCGTCAATGTGCGTTACGTGCCCCCGTCTTCCTGAATGAACCGTCCCTAGAGTGGTCACGCAGTCAAAGGCCCCAACGGTGGTGTTGACAAGTAGCATTCCTGTGCGTTACGCAACTAAACAGGCATGTAGTAGGACTACCTGCACAGTAAAAATCTCACCAAAAAAAAAAAACAAACAAACAAAAATTTAATCATTTTCAGGCTAAGAAGAAATGCTGAGATTTTCATGTACTTCCACATTTAGTGAGATCAACCCCTCTGGTATAAAGTAATGTTCTTTGAGATGTTTCATTCTCTATCACTGTGGTAAACGAGTGTAAAAGCCCATGTGCAGTTTGGGATGATGGGGGGGGGGGGGGGAAGGCAATGAAAGAAAGTAAATGACATTGCATTGAAATGTTCCTCTTGGCACCAGTCACCGTGTTCTAACGTGATCCCGTATTTCAGGTGCTGAATCGGGCACGTGGGGGAAACGGCACACTTGATCTCTGTGTGGGGTGAGGAGGCTTGTCGAAAACTGTGTAAACGTCGAGTCCAGTTCAACTCTGGGCTCCTCCCTTGGGTTAGTGCAGACATGAACGTGGTTCGTGGGGTGGGGTGGGGTGGGGGCTTCCGTGTGGGGTGGTGTGGGTGGGTTGAGGTGGGGTGGGGTGGGGTGGGAGGTTGGGCCTGGTGGCCAGGGCTAAGTTCCGCTGTTGGCCAGGCCCAGGCCTTCGGGAGGCTGCAGGGCCACGGCACTCTGGCTCTGGCTCTGGTTCTGGCTCTGGTTCTGGCCCTGGCCCTGGCCCTGGCTCTGGCTCTGGTTCTGGCTCTGGTTCTGGCTCTGGTTGGTCCCGTGGAGGCGGCAGAGACTCTGGTGCAGTTCCTCCAGCTCGCCTGGCAGCGGGATGCCCAGGTCCTGGTTGAGGGTCAGAGCCTCGAAGCAGTCCTCCAGCTTCTCGAAGGCTGGCCTACGGGTGGGTGATAGAGAGAGAGAGAGAGAGAGAGAGAGAGAGAGAGAGAGAGAGAGAGAGAGAGAGAGAGAGAGAGAGAGAGGGAGTATTAGAGAAACGCCAGGAGAGGGCATCCGAGGAAACATGAGAAAACAATTTACTTTGAGGCACATTTTTGGGAAAGTGCGCTGCGATTCTATCTAGGAGTGGTTTTCTAGCAGATTTGTAGCCCGGAATTGTAGAGAGGGGTCTGGAGATCATTTGAGAGGGGAATTATGAAAGCTTCCTTCAGTCGAAGCCTTTCATTCCGGTGCTGGTGTTTCTCCCCTTGCAGTGTTCCACAAGCTCTTGGTAAAACATAAGGGCCACGGAAGCGCTACCTTACTTTCACCGTAGAGGAAAAAACTGAACCGGTTACATTCAGTAGCAGATTAGCAGCAAAACATCAGTTACAAAGTTTCATAGAGCATATACATTCTTAATCTGCATTAAAAATTAATAATGCATAAGGTTTTTACCGGTTTTCAGGGATAAGGTCACAGCAAGCCACAGCCAACGGGAAAAAAGCAGGTGGGCAATCTTCTGGAAGAAACTTCTCCCAGAACTTTTCCACGTTCAGTCCGAAATCCATGTTTCTTGGGAGACATTCTGGATCTGCATACACTTGGCCAATAATCTAAAAAAAAAAAAAAAAAAAAGGCTATTATTTCTCCCGACCAGCAGGTGGAGTTGAGGGTAGGTGGCGTGGCCTCAGTTTGTCTGTATCAAACTAAAAAGGTTCCAGATTCGGGTGAAAAATACCTACAAGGAAACTCACTTTTAAGGTGCAGCACAGGTTAAGTGAGAGATGCACTTGACTAGTGTCACTAGTTTGTTCCTGTGTTCTTATGACAGAACAGACTTTCAAACAGCAGACTGCAAACAGCTAGATGCAGCTAGAATCAAGGAAACTAAATAAAAACATTCAACCCCATTGCGGTAACTGCTGTATTTGGTGGCTTTTCTGTTGCAAAGTCTAAAAATAGACCACAGAAATCCCAGTAGACTCAACTGTCAAATCTGCATGCGTTTCTAACAGCCAGAGTGATTCATGACACCTCGAGGCCACAGAAACTTGCACAATCGCAAGTTTACAAGCAAGTGCTTTTGCAAATCTGACTGAGAATAGATGATGTTATTGGGGGAAGGTCTCTCATGGTAACTTACAAAAACAAACATGTTAGACAACCAGAAACACCCTTATTGCTACACAATGTTCAGAACACCAGCGTGAGGCTGATGAAGATGTAGCTTACAGTTTATTATTATTGGTCTCGGATTTACAAAGGAACGGATACTGTCAATCAAGAGAGTGAACACATTGACAATTTCAAAATTAGAGGGGATTGTAGACCATTATATGTTGAGTGTTTTTGGGCAATACCCCTGATTACACGGCTAATATTCTCAATGGGCATGCTAGTTCTTTGTCTACTGGCAGTGAACAAATGGATCACATGACATCACCAAAGATCAACCTCAACAGATGCAACACACACACACACACACACACACACACACACACACAGTCTTACCTCACAAAGCACAATCCCAAAGGAGAAGATGTCCACCTTCTCATCATAACGTTTACCTGGAGCACACAAAACACAAAGACCCGAGTGTAAGGTCAGAGGAACTTCACGAGGAGCGGACAGTCTCACCCCCTACTCGACCCAGCTCCTGGTCCAAGCCATGGTTTTATCCCGCCTGGACAACTGCAACTCTCCTTGCTGACCTCCTAGTGTCTGCCATGAGACCCCTCCAACTTATCCAGAATGCAGCAGCTCGTCTGGTCTTCAACCTTCCCAAACACTTGCATGTCACCCCCCTGCTTACCTCCGTCCACTGGCTGCCTGTCATGGCTCGCATAAAATTCAAAACATTGGTGCTAGCCTTCCAAGCAGTTAAGGGGGCAGCCCCAGCTTACCTACAAAAAATCATCAGACCCTACACCCCTGCCAGACCTCTTCATTCAGCCTCCAGTTTTGTGGCCGTTTTGAGGCCGCTTGGCGCCTCCCCCTCTCCGAACTTCCACCTCCCGCTCACAACTACTGTCTGTTCTGGCTCCACGGTGGTGGAACGCACTCCCCGTGGAGGTCAGAACAGCAGAATCTCTTCCCATCTTCAAGCGCAGGCTGAAGACGCACCTCTTCAAGCAGCACCTCTCCTTGTCCCTCCCTACCTCCCTGTAAACCTTAATTGTTTAAAAGTCTTTACCTGTGTTATTTACTTGTGCATTAGGATGATACCGTTGCTAGTTTTGTTTGGCTAGGTAAGTGGTGTTTGGCTACGTAAGCGATTTGTTCATACATTTCCGTGTTGCGGTATTACGATAAAAAAAAAAAAAAAAATTAAAAATTCTGATTATCAAATAGTCCTTATCTTTGTTGTGCAGGTAGCAGATGAAATTGTACTTCCCTCTAGGGTCTTTCAGCGCACTTATCCTTGGTTATGGGTATGCACTTTGCTGCACGTCGCTCTGGACAAGAGCGTCTGTCATATGCTGTGAATGTAATGTAACACAACACAGGAGAACATGGCGTCAGCAACAGGAGGACCCGGAAGCTCTTCCCAACTCACCGTTCAGCATCTCCGGGGCCATCCAGTACGGGTTCCCCACCACCGTATAACGTTTCTTGCGGTCGAGCCTCCGGAAGGTTCTCTTCTTGTTGGTGGGCTTCTCGGACGGCGGGTGTCGGGTCTTGTCCTCCACGACCAGGCGGGAGAGCCCGAAATCCGCAACCACCAGCGTGTTGTCCTGGTAACCGCGAGAGATGGAGTCAAGCCAACGTTTGTCCCCGTTAAGAGTTCCATCGTTCCGTTTTGGAAGCAGTGGGAAGCCAGATGAGATCAACTGCTCAATTTTACACAGCGCTGCCAAAGCAGTTTGGATTAACGTCAAAGTATGATTATTTTAATCCAATACAGCTTCTACATATTGTTCACATAAAAGGCTTAAGCTCAATCATCTACGTATGTAGTATCCCAAGTATCAGCGAGAAATGTGGAAAGTGAATTTTTGTAACAGAAAATGTAGTGTTTAACACTTCCAATTTTGGAGAACTGGATTTTTCTCTGTCTTGATGGAGTTATCCTACCCGTGCCTGCAGCAGTCCGCGTGCGAGTAAAACTGGGATTGGGAACGTTCTGTTCCGAGACACACCTTGAGGCCTTTCTGTTGTGCGATTTGGATTTCTCATCAAAAACTGATTAAAAAAAATATATATATCTATTGGCTGGCAATCTGAAGGAAAATATTCCCCCAAAAATGGCTATGTTAGTCATTTAAACAATCTGCTGTTCTAATTCAAAGCAGTGACATGTAGACACTTGCCATTTTTCTGCTCGTCGCCGTGAGAAAGCAGAAACCTTTAGTATCACTGAAGCCGTGCAGGGCTTTTTCCGGACAAATGGAAATGTACGTTTTTGAGTCCCAGCAATGGACATGTCTTACTGGGTGGTCCTGCACAATACCCACTGCACAATAAACAATCGCAAAATGATTCTAAATTTCTCCTGGGGAAGTCAGCAGTTTGCATGGGTCGGTGACAAAAAGGTATTCTGCACGTAGTATATTTTGGCTTTGAATCAGCCACTCTATTTTATAAAGGCGTGTTTATATTATTTAACACAGTTTTTCATTAGTTAAAAAAAAAAAACTAAAACAAAAACAGACTTGTGCACATCAGTCCCCCCAGGACCTGGCGGCTGTCTCTGCAGCCGGCACGAAAGCGCTGCACTAATTCCGGCTCATTAACAGCGTGATCCTGGCAGCTCCGGCAGGCCCCGGCAGCCAGGGGCCACTTCCCTCAGCGCTCCGCCGCTCTGCGGCAGACGCATTGGAGAAGCGAGGTGCCGTTTCCCCAGAAGGCCCATGTTTACCAAAAGCCAGCGCAGACTTGATTTTGGAAGCAGGCGGAGATTCAGCCACCAGGGGTCTCTGTAAACGCGCCGCCGGTAATTAGCCCGTCGGCCGTCGGGCTGTCTGGGTTCTCTTTATCTGCGCGCGGGGGGGGAAATCGGGGCTGGAAGCAGGGTGTGTTTGAGGGGCGTGCGTGGTAGTCTGGATGCGTGAGTTTGGGGGCTATGCTTGAAATGTCCTTTTCCCAGAGTTCCTGTTACCCCAAAGATTCGATTTCAATCGATTAGATAGTTTATTAATATTTATTGAGCCCAGAGGAAAACTGACCTACAGCATTGCAACTGCAGCAGAGCCAACACTAGGCATGTATGCAAAAATAAAATAAAAAATATAAAAAAATCATAATAAAAAGGAATTGAATAATGACGTACCAGTTTGACCAGGCAGTTGTGAGAGTTCAGATCTCTGTGGATGATGCTCATCGAATGCAGATAGGCCTGAAACGACAACACAGACGTCATCTAAACGCCACAAGCAAAATTCAAGCCAGGAGCAGAGATGAACAATGCAGCTGTGTGTCAATGACAGTCAACACCTTCACCGTGGGCTGCTGTATCCTCACAGCCCGGGGCTCTGCTAGGTCTGCAAGAACTACCTCTGAGACCGTGATGGCGAAACGATGGTAATTGAAACTTGGGACAGCTTATCAGATAATTCTTCAAGGGTTAAAGTTTTCATCTGTGCAATCACTCTGGGCACTTGAAACCGGGTTGGCACTTGGCACTTGGCACTTGGAAGGTTTTCAGGGCGCTCGTTCCCTGGTTATGATTCACACTTTATTGTACGTCGCTCTGGATGACAACAGCGCGTGCCAAACGCCTATAACGTCACGTACTGATGGAGTCAAGAGAGGTCCCCCTGTCCTCTCAGGGTCGGCTGGCTGTTTAAAGGGGGCACCCCCAGCCCCCAGGGTACCCTCTTCACCGAGAGGGACAGAGCTGTGTTTGTGTAACAGGTCCCCGCGGCACCAGAGCCACAGGGGCACAGTGCTGCCTTGGCAGCAAAGCGTGTCTCCATGGAGACCGGTGGGCACCATGAGCCACACGGCGGATTACCAACCTCATTGGCTGTACAGGGGGGGGGGAGGGGGAGGAAAAGGGGGCTGAGTTCCCTAAACCCAGTGCACATGCTTCATAACAGCCGGATGAATGAAATACATGAACACGGTACCTTGCGTCGTGCGAATGACCTTCGACCTGTATCAGACGACGGCGCTTCTAGAAAGACCGGGTTCACTCACCATTCCGGAGGCGATGCTCTTGGCAAAACTGACCCTCTGCTTCCACGGAAACGGGTCCTGTGGGCACGGAGAGCGGGTTAAGGACTCGGGAAGCGACCTTTGATCTGCGCTTGCGTTCGGCTCAGTGCATTCGGCACAGCAGGGTGAGAGTCCAGGTTAGCGATTGTGCACAGGGCCAGGCCACGGCTGACACGCGTGAACTACTGCAGGATGAACTGCTGGATGAACACAAACATGTTTTTCACCCAGCAAGGACAAAGTACAAAGGGCCAACAGCTGATTTCTCGCAGTTGGATTAAGGATGGTGTTCCAATGACCTACAGCAGGAAATTTGGGGAAAAACCCCCTCCAAATCTCACATGGGAATGAACACCACACCACTACATATTCCCCATTCCTTGGGTTTTCCGATTGACACGCATAAAAAAACAGTCCAGGCACCGTGTCAGACTCCTGTTTGTTAAAGATGGTTTACCTTAAGCCACCCAGCAGGCAGACCATGCCTTTTATTGGAACAACATGACATTTAAAAGGGACTAAAACCATCAAAGGGCACTTGGGCACAGGAGGAGTGTGGGAATCATCTGCCGTACGCACCATGTCCCTAATGAAATCCTTCAGCGTGCCTCCCTCGATGAACTCCGTTATGAGGTTCAGTCTCTTGTCCTTGTACAGCACTCCAATAAACCTCAGGACGTGAGGATGATCCAAACTCCGCATCACTTTGACCTGGGGGACGGAGAGGACACGCTCAATCTCACAATACCACAAGATCTCCATAATCACATTTTCTGCACTGAAAACACAGGCCGTTTCACATGCTATCTACGGAATACGGCTCTCGTTATTCCTAAATCAGTCCCCAGGACCGTTTCTGCGTCCCCTCTAAAGCGGGGCCCCGTTGACCATGGATGTGATTGTGTTTGATTTGCACTTTGTTGTACGTCGCTCTGGATAAGAGCGTCTGCTAAATGCCACGTAATGTAATGTGCGCATGGCTGAGTGCTAGCATTCCCAGGATAAAGGGCGGTGTTTCAAGCAGGGCATGAGGAACCCACCTCCTTCAGGAACGTTTTCTGGGTCTCCTCATCGCAGCGAATCAGCTCTTTCATCACCATCACCTCACCCGTGGCCTTGTGGGTCACCTGTCAGGACGCAGAACGACGGTCATTCCGGTCAGGAATATTTTCCGGAATGAAAAAAAAGCGGTTTCCACAGCAACCAGTGCCTTCTGAACCTGGGGTTCAGCGTGGGCAGGTGTTCAGCACAGGCATTCCAACACTCCACCCATTTGTACGTGAAACAAGTTTGTAGGTTTGGGGGCATCCCCCCCCCCCCCATCTGACTTGAAGATCAAGAATCTAGATTTCACCCGGGACAATAAACCACTTTGAAACACAGTGGGGGGGGAAACAAAGCAGGCAGCTAGGACTTCCTTGTGTGCGATG
>NC_083770.1:48479561-48527061 GCF_963514075.1 Conger conger | reverse complement strand
CGGCGAACACTTCTCCAGCACGGGCGTCAGCACGATCTGCTTGTGGCACTTCCCACTGCGGAGACCGACAGCAAACCCGTTAGCCCGGGAGCAGAGGCTCCAGTGGGGCACACGGGAACACAAGACCTCCCCAACTCCTCTCACGAACAAAAACCAGGGGCAGGCGCTACGAGCCAGACCCCATCTTTCACAAGACAGGCAGAACACACAATCCCTCAGACCCTCAAACCCTCAAACATCAGCAAGGCCCGGCTGAACCAAGCAACAAACGAACTGGAGCCCAAGTAAGAAGGTTATACATCATATTAACCTTTTATCTTGTGGTGGACATTATACATTATACAGGCCTACCTGTGACAGGAAGAGGCAATAGCAGGTTTTTTTTTCCCCCTTACCAGTAAAGTTTGGAGCGTTCCACCAAGGCATATGTATCCCCGTCCTCAATTACCACCCTGCAGCTTAAGCACACGAAACACTCCGGGTGGTATTTGTAGTCTCCGGCCACCTGGGAACACATCGGGGGAAGCAGAATCTCAGCTCTCATCGTTCTCCCGGAGCGTTTCATGAGAATTTGGGCGGATAAAAAAAAAACCCCACCCCCACACGGCCTTAGTGGCCAGGCGCCTCTACAAACTTCTCACACTGATACGCCACTGGCAACATCTGCTTTTACCTCCATTTAGGCAATCAGTGATGATGTCACAGTAAGTGTTGAGTTCCCAGGATCTGTCTCACCAATCACAGCGCTCCCTCAGTGCTCCCTCTCCCTCCCACTCACACTACCATGCGGGAACATGCATACTGGCCCGTTGCCAGGGCAGTTCTGATGTTTCGGTCATGTGGGTTGGGTCTCCGCTCCTGACTCAGAAGTCATCGTGTTTAGCTACAGAAGATCTAAAGTTGTTGGAGTGGGTGTCCTGGAGAATGTGTTCACAACAAAGGTTCCCAAATTGAGGTCTGGGTCTCAAGGGATCCTGTTTTGTTTAGTTTTTTTTCCTATTTCCTGATCAATAAAATGTATTATCATTAGTGTTATTAATCAGACTTTTCAGTTATCCAGTACGACGGGTAGATGGCTCTACTCAAGCTTTCTTCCGTTTACTAGCCAGGGAATTTTTCCTTGGCACTGCCACCCTAAGAGAGATTCAGGTTTGGGCCTGGTAAAGCTGCTTTGCAACAACGCCCTTCTACAAAAACCTGGTACAAACTGAAATGATTCTTGTTATGGTTGCTACAACCACAACAACTACTACTACAACAATAACTACAACAACAACTACAACTACAACTACTACTGCTGCTACTACTACTATTAATAAACAGTTACTGAAAGATGTAGTGGCTGCAGAATAAAGGTGGGAAAAATGTATCAATGTACTCAGGTTTGGGTCATATGCAATTTCAGCTGCAAGGTAGTTCGTTATAAGGTGAATGAAGATTCAATTTTTAGACATCGGTTAAAGGAAAATAATACAACACGTATGAGTGATGATGAACTGCGAAAGCCAGTTCTGTTCTGTTCTACGCAGTACGTTCTGCAGACAGTAACGTGAAAGTGCGGAAACGATGGCTCACGCGAGAGAGCTTTTACATCCATCCACTCTCACGGACATGGGTTGACAGATGGGTATTTAAGCTAAGTGACGAAGCGTGATAAATTATTTTTTAAAAGCAGTACAAAGACACAAAGCAGAACCTGTCTGCCTTCGGGGCCTTTCGTGTTGAGACTCCTCTTGTCGGTGTTGTTACTGGCAAACTCTCGTATCTGGGTGACGGGACTTCCGTGAGTCTAGCACCACTAGCATGACGTAAACCCATCATGTTTCACGGCACCATCACAGTAAATATGACATCGCCACACGCAGCTGCGTACCCACCCTACCCATCAGCCAGGGAATCAGACCCAGCAACGATGACGCTTCAGGAAAAACTGGGCAGAGGGGCTGAGCTCTGGTGCCAACAGGGGCTCGCAGTGCGTGCAAGCATAGCATTCAGATGCTATCTCCCAAGTACCTTACAAAAAAATACACTGGAGCCGTTGTTGCTGCACAGAGGTCAGAATACCCCGACGACAGAAGTGTGGGGAGGGGGGGGAGGGGGGTCGTTCTAATTTGGAAAGATTTACAAGCATGTTGGAGCTGCACTCGTAAAATATTCCAGGCGCTGTGGAGTAACCGGGGCCGAGAGTCGCGATGCCGCAGCCACCTCATTACAGCGCGGGACGGTGTCTGGGGCCTTTTCCCCCCTGCTCGCTGCTGCTGCTGCTCTCTGCTCTCTGCTCACTGCTCTCTGCTCACTGCTCTCTGCTCTCTGCTCGCTGCTGCTGCTGCTGCTGCTCGCTGCTGCTGCTCACTGCTCTCTGCTCTCTGCTGCTGCTCTCTGCTCTCTGCTCACTGCTGCTGCTCTCTGCTGCTGCTCTCTTCTCTCTGCTCTCTGCTGCTGCTGCTGCTCTCTGCTCACTGCTCGCTGCTGCTGCTCTCTGCTGCTGCTCTCCTCTCTGCTCGCTGCTGCTCCTCTCTGCTCTCTGCTCGCTGCTGCTCTCTGCTCACTGCTCGCTGCTGCTGCTCTCTGCTCACTGCTGCTCCTCTCTGCTCTCTGCTGCTGCTCTCTGCTGCTGCTCTCTTCTCTCTGCTCTCTGCTGCTGCTGCTGCTCTCTGCTCACTGCTCGCTGCTGCTGCTCTCTGCTGCTGCTCTCCTCTCTGCTCGCTGCTGCTCCTCTCTGCTCTCTGCTCTCTGCTCGCTGCTGCTCTCTGCTCACAGCTCGCTGCTGCTGCTCTCTGCTCACTGCTGCTCCTCTCAGCTCTCTGCTGCTGCTCTCTGCTCGCTGCTGCTCCTCTCTGCTCTCTGCTCACTGCCGCTGCTCTCTACTCACTGCTCGCTGCTGCTGCTCTCTGCTCGCTGCTGCTCCTCTCTGCTCACTGCTGCTCCTCTCTGCTCTCTGCTGCTCCTCTCTGCTCACTGCTGCTCCTCTCTGCTCTCTGCTCTCTGCTGCTGCTCTCTGCTCACTGCTCTCTGCTCTCCCGGGAGTCCTCCGGCCACAGACTGCATGCCAGCCTGGTCCTGGGCCGGGGCACGACGCCGCAAACACAAGACAGAAATACTGCAGCGTGCCGCAGACCGGCGTGGCCAAGATTACACAGAAAGGCCTATTATTAAGCTCGGTTGTCGAAATACTTGGTGTAAGTTCATTTTAGGTTGTAGCCCACATATATTACAGCCCGTATGTATATAACCTTTCTTTTTTTTTTTTTTGCTGTGTAACTCCGGTGTTTGTGTGGATAGTTTCGGAAGCCCGGCTCGTTTTATCCGCCTGCAGCCAACTAGACATTTATAATAACATGCACCCCGAAAACCCCATGGCACGAAATCACACTGCAATGACGGCACGACCGTAATAATGTAACAAACTCTAATAACGCTTTTCTATTACGCTCGCCTATTTGCACAACGGTCACGTCATCTACGACCCAAAAAGAGTAAACAGCACTTTGACAAAACCCTGGGCCTAAAATCATTGCCTACCCTTAATAACAGAGCCCTGATCTACCAGGACCCGGCAGAACCGCCGCGGTTGGGTGGTGTGCGGGTTAGATTTACGCGATTCCGCCGCAAGGGAACACCAGGGAGAGGACGGCGTCCAGACCGCTCCATTTCCGCTCAAATTAACTCTGAAATGCGTCTGGAAAACACACAGCCCGATGCCTGCATGTTAAGGAGTGAGGGGCGGGCGGGGAGGACGGAGCCAAACTTCAGCAAACTGCCGCGGTCAGCTGAACAACAGAGTCAGTCTCACAAAGCGCGGCTTATAGACGCACAAAAAAAAATAGCTCGCGTAACGACCGTGCTCGCAGTACAGCTCGGATAACAAAACCGTTAGCCCTTCTCTCCGGCCACACCAGTATAAACGAGCAGGACAGTTAAAGTTAAGACGGCAAGCTTTTCCTGCTGCCAGGACAAAGGCCTGCATTCAATCTCAGTTCGTCCTCAACTTTTCACTCCCGAACGCCATGGATTTTCCAAAGCGAGCGCCGTTATTCAATCGTTTGGACCGAAATTCCCCAAACTGTGAAGAAAAATAAATAAACAATAGATTTAAATGCCAAGTCAGAGCTAAAAATAAACAGTAACTAAATCCAGGCCAAAGACTCACCTCCTGACCCCAAGGACAGTTGTAGCAACAAAGCAGTGATGGACACCAGTGAACTGTGACCAGTCTACCATCATTTAACACAGAAAAGAATTCCTCCAAGAAAGTCGCCAACTCTTAATTTACTTAACATTATACTGAGATTCTTAATGATCTAATTATGATAATTATTATTTTAAACAACAGTTGTTTGTTTTAGTGGTCATGTGTAGGTCAGGAG
The DNA here is from genome assembly GCF_963514075.1 of Conger conger. Lineage (NCBI taxonomy): Eukaryota > Metazoa > Chordata > Actinopteri > Anguilliformes > Congridae > Conger > Conger conger. Next base: position 48,522,694 of record NC_083770.1, on the reverse strand, counting down.
CCTATTGATTCACCTCTGTCTTTAATTTGATCAGTTAAATAACTTTTTACCTCTTCTATGCAACTGTCTGCAACATACACTCACTGAGCACTTTATTAGGTAGACCTGCACACCAGCCAATAATGCGGCAGCAACTAAAAGCATAAAAGCATGCAGACGTGGTCAAGAGGTTCAGCTGTCAGACCAAACATACAGTGAGCAGCAGTTCTGCAGGCCAAAATGCCTTTTTAATGAGAGGGGCCAGAGGAGAAGGGCCAGACTGGTCAACGCTTACAGGAAGGTGACAGTAATGCAAATAACCACACATTACATTACAACAGTGGCATGCAGAAGAGCATCTCTGAACACATGAAGTGTCAAACTTCCTAAGTGGATAGGCTCCAGCAAACAGAACTCTAAATGACTGAAGTCTAAAAAATAAAAACCTAATAAAGTGCCCACTGAGTGTATAATAAGCACAACACGAACATCAGAATGCTTAGCCATTTGTGACATGATGAGGGGAAATAATCCCTCTCGACGTGAAAATGACCTCATTAAGAAAAACGAACAGCTTGTTAAAATTGCGGGAAACACAGGGCATAAGCAGGGGTAGGGAACCACTGCTCTAGAGCAAGAGTCCTGGAGGTCTGCAGTCTTCTTCTAGTGTTTTCGATATCCCTTTTCATTAGCAGCCAATTTAAATTGGGAAGCAAGTTTTGCAAGGACTTTCAGCCAATCAATGATTTAAATTAAGCAGGAACACGTGCAGGAACATCAGCACATCTAAAAGGCAGCAGACACAGCGGCCCTCCAGGACTTGAGCACGGGATCCTGTCTCCAGAAGAACAGGATGGGGGGGGGGGGGGGGGGGGGGTCGAGCCACGGGGGAACGGACTCACCATAGCCGGACCAGTCATGAGCAGGGAGCACCCGTGGCACAGTTCCCCGAATTTCTCCAAGTAGTGGTTGCGGCAGAAGAGCTTGCCTTCCTTCTCATAGTACCAGTTCGTCAGGTGGTCACAGCACTCTGAGCACCTGTGGGAAGAGGGGGAGAAAGAGACCGTGAGCTCCTGGCCCAGACACCTGGACTCAAAACACGCTCGGGACGCGCAAGGACAATTAGGAGGGGTCTAAAACCGGGAATCTGATTCGCACAAAGGCTCCACCTGTGATACTGAACGTCTGTGAGCGCTGGAGGCTTTGTTTGCTTCCAACGGCCTTGTGCAAGGCTTTATCAGGCTTCCACCTCATTGTCCAGGAAGAGAGGTCCAACTGGAGATAAGCTTTCAAAGGCATACCTCTCGGGGCAGAATAATAAATAAATAAATTAAAAAAACTCTCAAGCAGACAATGGAAAAAGTGATGGGGCCTTCTCTGGAAGGCAGGTAACACAGGAATTCTTGGAATTGCGGCTAGATAACAGGATCATTGCCATTTTGCAAAATTCCCCAAGGCTCTCACACAAAGAAGAGAGGAACAGAGATGGCAAAAGATAGAGAGAGAGAGAAAGAAATTCAGGGTAGATTTCAAAGGGATATGCCAAAATGAACCATCAAAATGTAGAATATATCAAAAAGAAAAAAATAAATTTAAAAAAATCATGAATTTGCTGCACGGTGGCTTTTGACACTCGAACCTGAAGAACAGAACACACCTCTGAGGATCCGCTCCAGAAAGCACAGGGACTGGCACGTTTCTCACATACACTGCCGTTTGCTCCGGGAGACAAACCAGGGCGTGAAACAATGAGTTTACCTTCAGCTGCAGGGCGAGGTCTTCAATACAGCCCTAGACCAAGCCAAGGTTTACCTATGGTGCAGTGCACCTGGGATTTCTTAATGTTTAAAGAAGGTTTATGCCAGATATAGGCCATCCCCGCTGAAGCTGGGAAAAATACCTCTTTGCTAACTTCTCAAGAACAATGAAATCAATAAAAGGGAGAAAGTGGGTGGGGGATGGTGTTTACAATGTAATGCCTATTTGGGATGATTCACAACCAGCCATTCCAGCACAGATAAAAGGTTCAGGAAATAACAGCCAACGATGGTTTCCCAGAACAAATTCAGTGTGTTTGCACTTGGATTTGCGGAGATTGCATATCGTGTTATAAATGTGGCACTCCAGGGTGTGCAGCTGGAAAACCGGAGTTTGACAGCGAGGGCAAGTTTGAACACAGTGCAGGGGTGTGGGGAGAATAATGAGGCCAGTTCTCTCACAGGAGGGGTAATGGCATCTATTAGAGTATTTGTGTCTCCAGTCACTTAACACCAAACCATTATTTCCTTAAGCAGGCATGTCAAACTCGCTTACTGTCAAACTGCAGCGGAGTGCCAATTACAAGTGATGTCCCAAATGAGCCGTAATGAGCAGAGAGCAAGTAAACAGTTCAGACAAAAAGCTCATGAGAAACCTGTGTGTAATCCATGATTTCATTTCAGGCTAGCTCCAGCACGGACAACTGTAATGCTTTCAAACAGTAAGCCTTCTCTGACACGCACATGCAAACACAAAATGAACGTCTGAACAAATCTGAGCGTTGTCGAGCTCCATCTGAATGTTGCCACACCGAGAGAAATGGACATTTAGTAAATGTAGGGTTTTGCTGCTCTTGTTCTAGTCAGGCAGTCAGATTCTGCTTCGCTACCAACATAAAAAACGACCTCCCAGAGCTGGAGAACATTGGTCAAGAGAAGTAAACATGTCTTCTTCCAAGATCCACGCAATCGGCTATGAACCGAATTTGTTTTGCTTCTTGTTTTTTCTGCCTTAATTTATTCAGTCATTTGAAAAGAAGAAAAGAGGTTGGCTGCACTTCCAGAAGAAACCAAGACAACCAGTGAATGTAAGGGACTCAGTGAGGGGTTTTGCAGTGAAGGGTTTGACGCTAGCGCTATTAAGATTGAATCCCAATGAGAGAAGGTAGATCTCTGCTGGGGACAGCAATGCTTATTTATTTATTTTCTCTTGTTCATGGCCCGGTTTGGACAGTAGGCTCTTCTTGATAAAAGTGAAGCTGAATATTGTTACCACCTTTGTCGTAAGCGGTTGTGCATCTTTGCTCTGTGCATCTTTGATTCACATTTGACATTACTTTACATTTCATTACATTAATGCCATTTGGCAGACGCTCTTATCCAGAGCGACATACAGTTGATTAGACTAAGCAGGAGGCAATCCTCCCCTGGAGCAATGCAGGGTTAAGGGCCTTGCTCAAGGGCCCAACGGCTGTGCGGATCTTATTGTGGCTACACCGGGGATCGAACCCCAGTCATGTACCTTAACCACTACACTACAGGCCGCCCTATTTTTTTTTTATTAGAACCCAGATTGGCCATTTACGTGTCCGGCTCTTCTGTTTGAAATGAACTGCCATTTGCATTCACCAGTGGAAATGCAAACCTTTTGCCCGTGGATTGTAGATTAGTGATTACTTGACCATCTGATAGACCAATTTTGTGGAATTCCTACCTACCCACCTTTGATTGGTTTGCTGATTGGATTATGCGCTTGACCATTGCCTAGTCCAGAGGTGGGCAATGAGGGCCGTATCTGTTTCTGGTTTCCATGTCAACCTCTGGCCCTAATTACTTCATTAGCTCTAGCATTTATGCCATCTGATATTTTACCCACATTTCTTGATGAAGGCATTAATGCCAGTCAAAGACTGTTCTGGTGTCCCCTGTATGATATGGTTTTACCGTGATCTAATCTGAGTGAACTAGTGTTGGTGCATACGGCCAATTAGCTCATTTAGCCAGAGTAATTGGTGGAAACAAAAACCTGCATACACACCGGCCCTCCAGGACTGGGATTGCCCACCCCTGGCCTAGTCGTATTCGACGCCGATTCTTGCCTTAGCCCTTTTTGTTTTGTTTGCCCCAAGGGCATTACTCGTGTTTGACCCAGAATCACTTTGACTCTCCAGTCAGATCACTTCCAGCTGGATTTCACATCCCTGACACTGTTATTCTGTAGTGCCGTCTCTGTTGGGGGTCGGCTACACTATTTGGACACTTGACTGTAGCCTGCGCATTAAAAGTTGGAGTTTTTAGTGTTCAAAGCCACCTTGTGCTCACTACGCCTTCGGAGACCAGCCAGGTTCATTTTTGTTTTGCTTTTGGTCTCGGCAAATAGGAGTCACTCGTCAGCCTGCAGTTTTCGTTTCCACACTCCATCTCCCGCTCCTTTCTCCCGTTACAGGTCACAGCAATATAAAGGCATTTGGGGAATCTCATTGGCATTCCCAGAGGACAAGGATGATGCACACTGAAGAGGAAAAAGGCCACAACGGCAGCGGAAAGGCACAGTGCTGCCGCTTGCGTGCCGAGCTTCAGGGAACGTGATCGATGACGTGCTGGACCGCACCAGCCGGCAGAGAGCTGCCGTTCCCAGAGGGCATCTCCTAGGCCACCGGTGACATCAAATCAGTGCGATAAAAACCGGCGCAACCGCAAGGAAAATCCCCCGGGTAACGTCCTGCACACAAGTTTTCCATTTCCTGCAGATATTCCTCACATTCACACTAAGCTTGTTAGCGGTCCATACCTTCACTTTCGAATAGAAAACATGTGTTATGAGAGATACTACAGTCGCAGAGGCAGGGCATAAGGGGCTCCACGGACAGCGGTATGCCCTGCTGATGTGTGATGTTTTAAGTGATGTGATTAAAACGTTCTTCTCCGAACATTTTAATGCTGACGTAAGGGTCACTGCTGGTGACAGAAAGCAATGGAGTTCCACAACACAAGCAAAATGGGAAACCTTGGGAAAACGTTGAACGGTTGTCCTCAATATTACCATGTTGCAGTGGGTGTAGGCCTAACTGTCAAAAGCTTAAAGACTATTTCCTGTTTGCTGTCAGTTCCTATTGGTTCCCTTAATGTGAATGGGACTTGACAAATCCAAATCACGTAAATTTACGACCCCACAAAGTCAAAACAAAGACTACGGAATGTTCTGAGTCCCAAATGCTAGAGATGCCAGGAGTAGAGAGTACACCTGCAGGCTACATGCGTACCTTAGCTAGCACTGCCGGGCGTACGAGGCACCGGAAAGGAACTTAATACATTTAGAAAAATGTTCTTTATTATGACAGGGTGAATGAATGCCACCGCGGTCGAGGAAACGTTTCATCACTCGGGGTGGGGTAAACAAAAGGAGCTTCGCACAGAATCATAATCTCAAAGTGCACAACACGGTGAAAAGGAGTGATGTTTGGCAGCCATTTTGTGCCGGAACTCTCAGCACACATCAGCTGCAGACGCAGTGGCTACCGCGGCATCGCCCGAGATCACGCTCTCCGCCACGCAGGGGCCCGTTTCAGCCAAGCCTGGGGCTGCCATGATGATTCAGGCATCGCAGCTGAACATCTGGGGTGATAAGTGAGCTAATTCTCGCCCCATTTGTTTTTTTTAAATGTTTTTCTTTTTAACCTCCTAAGACCTGGCGTACACATGCATGGACTCCACATTTTGGGCTGTACAACCATAATACTTAATTCTTAAGACCGAGAGTCCACATATGTGGACATCATTTTTCTCAAAAACTACATCATGTCAAAAGATGATGCTTAGTTTTTATACTTATCAGGTCCCAATAAGCCCAAATAGCAAAGAGAAATTAAAAATGCATACCAAAAAAAGAGTGCGGGTCTTAGGAGGTTAAGGCAATTCCTAGAGATTGAAGGTTCATGACTTCTTTATGTCAAACTATCTTATTTTAAAAATATAATTCCAGAAGGCGATTTAAAATAAAAAAAAAACAAAACAAAATGTCCTGTTCTGGCCTTTGGAAATCCGAAAAAAAAGGTGCCTCCGTTTGGATTCATTATCGGAAGTGGGACGAACGGCTGTGTTCTCCGTCCCACGGAGAAGAAAAGAGGAACAGAAACCAACTTCCGCCCATCCGCTCAGAGCCCGGGGTCGGTGTGGAAACGGGCTCATCAGCGCCGATAAAAATCGCACCAGAGCTCCGTGCCGCCTGGCGGGTCAGCCCGTGGGACCGAGCGGTGCCCTGGCCGCCGGCCCAATTACCGCTTTGTTTGGAGGAATGTGGACCAGATCATCAGCTCCGACCGCAGAACAAGACAAAACAACCGCACTGAGGGAGGGGGAGAGAAAAAGAAAAAAAAACCCAAAACAAAAAAAAACAACCAAAATAAAACAATAAAACGGCTAACCCCCTCCGCTCATAGGTACTCTCCCCGGGTAAAGCGTTGTCATGGAAACGGTCACCGGATAGACGGCCAGGTGAATCACGCACCTGTGTCGGTGATAAGACGAGGGGTACGTCTCAGCGTCAGGAATGTCTTTGTGAAGGGCTCCTCGGGAAGGCTTTTTTTCGCCAAGGACGTTCAAACGTGCACACGGAGCCCAGGTGAGAATTTCACCTTAGACCCACACCACCGGGGGTCTGGCTGCGATCCAGTATAAACCCCGGGAGGAGGAAGGGCAGGGTGGGGGAACGAGCTTTCAATGAGGCACCGTCAAATCATAATAGAGAAATTATTTTTCTTACGACTCCCAAAACTGTAACACAGCATCACACCCTCCCCTTTTGCTTATCTCCACCGCGACCGCGCGCAATCAGTGTTTGTCACATCCGGACTTCTGCAGATCGACAAAAGAGAACGAGCGGAGGGGAAACGTCCCGAGGACCGGATTCAGGGCGACGACGGCGGCGGCGGCCATTTTCCCCACCCCGTTACTCGCTCAACAATGTGTCCCCCGAACCCTGCCTCTGAACATAAAGAATGAAGCACTTCCCCGCTTCCCGTGTACACTGGGCCCTAATCTCCGGATGTGAGCACTGTTCTCCGCGCAAACCGGGAGGAAGCCATCGAGTAGGAAAAGCCATTAAACAAAATTCCTCCTCCTGCCTTTCCCGGCAAATAAAAAAAAATGAAAAAAGGGATAAAAAAAAAAAAAAAAAAAAAACACGTTAGAGGCCGACGATAAAGAGTTCCATCTGTGCCTCAAAGGACGGCAATTAGCGACCGCATGTTTCCTGCGCACGGACAGGAGCGCTCCAGGGTGTCTGGGGACACATGTTGACAGAATCGCACCGCAGCGTCGGTTTGCGTATACGTAGCGTTTGAGGGGAGCGGTTAGCGCCGGCATTAAGGAAATCGATGAAGCAACGGCCGCAGCAAACAAGACGCACGTACCCAGACAGGAGCTGACCGCAAGACTACAGCTCCTCATTTGTTGCACATTCTCAATGCGGGAGCTCAGGCTAATATGTTTGTAAATCTAACACATACGGAGCGCATATTTTGCACTTTTTTTGTTGTTTTTGTGCACACATAACAAACCTGACAAATCGAGCCTTGGGCGGATTTTGGATTTAACCTAAAGGGACTAGCCATATTAATGGCTTTCCAGAGAAAATATACACAGGTCTGCGCTGTGTTTGATATCCCAGACCCGGGTCTCTGATTCGACGTCTGGGAATGCAGCAGCCCTAGCCACAACTCTCCCAAGTCTACTTGTGACCCATATGTTCGGCTACATAAGATCACCCCAAAAACGGATAACGTCAGTTTCTCACAATGCCACACACCATTGGGGGGGGTCCGCTTGCTGGACAATGGACAGGAAGACGACCCAAAAAAAAAAAAAAACACCCCACAATCAATTTCTGCTCAAGAAATTCCCCCAAGAACCGCACCGTGCCCCTCCCCCCTCCCCCCTCCCCCCTCCCACAACCCAGTCCCAGAGAGGTGGAATTCCTATGGACTGCATTAAATAAACAAACAAAAAAAAAAAAAAAATCAAGAGCTTGGAATTTGTCTCGTGTTACCAGGAGTGTGCTTATCCTCGTCGGGAAAACCCTGGCGTTTGTTCCAGGCTTCAGTAACTGGCAGAGGCCGCGCGGTCAGTTCGGTAGTCGAGCGGAGGACACATTTTTCCAAAGCACGGGCTGAAACCGGAGGCTCCGCAGAGGAGCGAGAGGTGGGACTGCAACGCACTGGAAAGCTGCGCACAGCCGAGCAAGAGATACGCCTCAGAACAGACCGAAATAAGCAGGGCCCAGAGCCTCGAAAAAAAAAAAAGGCATTCACTGGCACGCCGGCGGGGGCCCCGTCAAAATGCTACCTCATACCAGGACTTTGGGCACTGAAAGAAATGCTGCCAACAAAATGTAATCAACAGGAGGCAACCCTCGCCTCCTCCAGCCCTAATCTCACACACACAACCCGCACTCTTCAACGAACCACAGAACATCTTCAGCCCCACAACGGTTACATCACTGCGACCGTACTATTTAGACCTGATCCTATTTTCTAAACTTTCTACCCCCCTCCCCCCCCCCCATTACGTAACTTGCTGTTCTGAACGGAGAGTGAGTGTGTTAGCCTCTACCTCATTAGAAGAGTTCAGTGACTCATCGAATTCCTTCCCGGTTTCTCTCAGACAAAGCTCCGGTCTCATCGGAGAGGCAGCAAGGCCGCCTTTGAGATCCCCCGCGCAGCGTGACATTCTTACCTCTCTCCACGGATTTCATACTTTACATATTCACATAACTTTCTCCCACTTCTCAAAGCGTTCTGGCCGAAGCGCTGACCATAGGATGGTTAGACTGACAGTGTTCCGGTAATAACGTCGGGTCAGGGCAAAAAGTACAAAGTGTAAAAGGCTCCCACTCATTTAACTCACGGAGACAAGAAGCTTCACCCAAGTGATCCTGAGCCAAGCCAAATCCACACCCACTTAGACTGAAATCCAAACAGCTACACTTATAGAGTACCCAGAGCCTAAAAAAGATACTTAACCATTGCTTGGACCAGGGCACTTTAATGCCCCGGTCAGCTAGGTGAAGCTCTGTTGTATTGTCTATGTACTGGTTCTTTCTGGCCTATATTGTGTGACTGCTTGTTTTTAACCATAACTACGGCGAAGCCAAAGGCAAGTTTCCACTGAAGTGGACAATAAAGTGTCTATCCATCTTAGGAATGTCGACCAAAGGAAACCGTGAAAGAGGATATTTTTCAATGGGAATTGTGTTGGTTCCAGTTGACATTTGATGTAATTACCCAAAGACAAAATGAGATGAAAAAAAATCAGGGGTTTGGAAGTGCAACAGCTTGTTCCTTTGGTAGTCTTGTGATCCGGTCGACAGTCCAAGCTCATATTTTATTAACAACGGTATTCCTTGACAAATGCTGAGAAAAACGGTTAGCTGAGAGAGGATGCTGCCGTCAAACAGTGCATATTCACACCAGACTTGTCAGAATGGGACGGATAGAATCGCCTTACGTGGCATATGGACATGCAAACAGTGGCATGCCATTTGGGGGAAATTTCCAGGGCTGCCAGAACAGTGCGTATGACAGCCTGTAGACCATATAGAATGCCTGCTAAAGTCAATACCTACATGTTGACTGACAAAAACCTGCCATTGTCTCCCAACGGTTTCAATGCAATTCACTTTCTCACACAAAAAGAGGCAAAACAACCCCATATACTGGGGGAAATTGCAGACCTTGTATTTATCCTTATTTATATTATATACATTTAAAAGGTTAAACAGAGAAAAATAGTGATAATTTAATTGTATAATTGGACCACAGACAACACAACTATATCTGTACGCCACACCTTTTTCTTTTTTAAAGGGCAATGAAAGTCAACATAGCATGTTTTTTGTTTTTTTTAAAGGCACCTGCCTACACGAACTCTCTGGCATGAAGAAATACCATCTCCACCCAAGCTAGCATGCACTCAAAAGAACTTTGAAGAGTAAAAAAAATCCAAAAGGGTTCAAGTTCAGAATTGTTTATCAGAACTTTCTCACAAATTTAGTCAAATGAGTATATATTTCGTGTCATCAAACTTCTGTTCGGTACACTTTTCACCAGAAGCCATTTTAAAAGGCTTAATTAAAGTATTCATTAAGGTGCGGTGTCTAAACTAAGTGGCACAAGATGTTGGGGGTCATTGTTGGAGTAATGAAACTGCCGATGTACAAATACACTCCCCAGACAGGATATTAATGCAGGACCATTATCCCAGAATGAATCGTTTGCAATGCTGCGTGCCAATTTGTGTACCATTTTCCAAGCCTTCAGCAAAGTCAGTAGGCCTACTCCCTCTCCACTCCAAACTAAGGACGAACAGATCAAGCTGGCCATTTCACATATTAATGTTTGACTGATACTGGGGAAAACAACGCTGGTAATAATTAAAACATGGGTGCTAGGCCACTTACTGGAAGCAGGCGTTGTGCCACGACTCCTGGAGAACTTTCACGTAGAACGTATCCAGGATCCTTCCACCGCAGCCCACACAGTGACACCCCTCTTTACCTGAACACGAAACATCACAGTGAACCACGGTGCAAAAACTGTCTTGTATACCTACTGTAAACCCAGTATAAACGCTTTAGCATGCATGTTACTGTAGCACGCAATCATAACTTTATGTTCATCACAAAGTAGAAAAAAAATGTAGCCTAGCACACGTCTCCCAATTCAGAATTACCTTTGCCAGAAATTATTACCGCTTAAAATAACTGCGTTTTAATATTATGAAATATTCTATCAGTGACAAAGCGGTTGTGGCACAATTAGGCTGTCGTTAAGAATTTGGACTATTTTGAGGCAGAAATCGAACGCTTACATTCCATTTTTCACATTCCAGTTTCGCCCTCTCCTGTGGTATCATTACCTATAGTGAAAACGCCTTAATTCCATTCGTAACTACACATCCACGCCAGTTTTTATATTGTAGGCTATCGTCCACACTTTTAACATTTATAATTTCGCGTACAGTGCGTTAGCTAAAGTTACTTTGTTACTGCATTAAATCACTCGTGGCTATTTATAACCTTGCAGATAATACAATATTCAACCTCCGGACAGAAATAAGAACATAGATAACGAGCCCGATTGATTTCCCCAACATCACACGCAACTAGGCTATAGCTACCTCGCTTTATAGAGGAGATGATACTTTTAACCATGGAGCGCGCATTAAGTTTAACAAGCCTAATATTGCATTTCTTCGAAAACGTCAAGGGGAAAGAACTTCGTGGTAAGCTCTATCTGGAAGTGTTTTAACTTTAACCAGAGAGCTGGTCATTAACCATCCCAGATAACATTAGCCTTCGATACAGCTACAGGTCTGCCGTGATTTGTCTCTTGCTATCCATCTAAAGTGTATGAAGTTGCTGTTCATATGGATATCATAACACGATCTCAACACATGAAAGACAAATAGAGCCACAATGTAGCTATAATTATTCATAAAGTTGGTCGCGTTGCATATTGCGATTTACTTCGTTCGTTCTGAACAAATTGCTCACCTTCCCGTTCCTCCATCTAATTGCTGGTTGTTAGGTTTTTATTTTTTGCGAAAGTTTACATGATAGTCCAGGCTTTTATTTACTTTGTATTAACTTAAACGCATGGCGCATCGTCTTCCACTCCACTTCCAGAATTCAGTAACAAATCCAATCTTCTTCAGAAAGAAAAAGTTCCCCTTTTCCAGTTAGCTAGCTACCAACCAACTTTCTCGTTCGGCAGAGTAAATGACGTCATGCAGTTGAAATTCCAGTACGGAGACCGGAAGGGATCAAACAGCTACACCTGGAGCAGGAGTTTAGCCAAAACAGTGCCTAACCAGGCGGTCTGAAGCGTTTCCACAGTCAATGTTCTGAAGTTGTAGCACCATCTGCTGACAGCAAAAATGGTAGTACACATCGTAGGCATTCGCGAGCCATGTTCTGTGTATTTTTCACTGGACAAGTTTAAAACATGTTTAAACGACGGTCTATTTTAATGCAATGCAATATGCACACACAAGGTAACATGTTAAATGTATGTAATAACCCAAACTAAGCAGGACCCATTTGATATAATTATGGTATGTGCAGGGGTGTATATTTTGACGTCTGACTCTTGTAAGTAATGTCCTCCAAAAGTATGGGAACAGATTTTTTTTTTTTATATATAGTTAAGGCATTTTGATTTAAGATCATGGTATTTACATGGGTATATATTTTGCGATTTTACAGAAACAGCCGTTTCAGTGTGGGGTCGAGCCACCACATTCTCAGCTGTGCCAAAGTTAATGGATGACTGGCAGGTATTAAATGTTGCTCGGGGGTGTCCCTTTGCAATGGATTGTTCACGCATTAAAACGCAGTGAGTGCCTAGTCGCGGTTTTAAACGTTTGTTTTAATCTGGGGAGAATGCATTTCGGAACCGCACTGTCCTCTTGGGTCCCTTTCATACTTGTTCCTGTGTTCGATCTGCACTTCGTTGTGCGTCGCTCTGGATAAGAGCGTCTGCTAAATGCTTTGTAATGTAATGTAATGGGTCAGAGGCATGCACCATCACGAAGACCAAAGGAAATCTTGCCAACCTAAACCTAATCTGCCTCTCGCAATATGGGACCCTCTGTTTCTTGCTACGGCGGATGACTGGAGCAGGGCAGTGCTCCAAAACTGCAGTGTACAACCTGCAGCAATGCAACCATGTTGAGAAACTTCACTCACTGATCCACTTGGGAGTCTGAATGTAATTTCCATGAGGTGGACCCCTCTCACAGTTTTCAGCAGATGGGTTGAATATTTTGTGTGGATACAGTATTTTGTGTGTATACAGTTGTAAATACCCCATTGGCGACTAATGGCTTTCTGATAATTTAGTGTTCTTGAATAAAGTGGGATAAAGAAAGAAAACTTTTTTTTTATTAAGCATTGATCCACTGCTAATGTTAATCGTCCAGCTTGGATTTACTTATTGGACACATATCAGAAACAAAATCACTTTTAAATACTTTAATGGACAGTAGCAACTCGGTCTGATAGGGTACTATTCATGGTGCACAGTCATTGCATTTTTAATGTAAAAGTTTTAAGCAGAACACATAATTCTTTCCTCCTCACAATCAAAAATAAATGTGTTCATTTTTTTTGTAGAACGTGGTTGAATGAGGAATGAGGTCATGTAGCATGAATTAATTTACGGTTGGTACGGATTCTTTTCGTGACAGAAACGATCCTAATCATTTGACGCTCACATTGATATGTTGAAGAATTAGCGCCCTCTTGCGTGTGCAATTTGAGCAATGGGAATGGAAATAAAATGAATCCAAAATAATTAGCTTCTAGAGAACGGCAAAAGTCTCTACAGTAACCAGCTCCAGGTGTAAACAGCTCGAGTCATTTAAAATGGTTGTTATTTTATTTTAAATTTAAAAAAAGTTAGTGTCAGAAGTGGGATTCGAACCCACGCCTCCATTCGGAGACCAGAAAGCCCTTTTCGGTAAGGAAATTATCCTTGAGTCTGGCGCCTTAGACCACTCGGCCATCCTGACAACTTATCTGAAAGGCAATGATACATTAGCTTATATACGTTCAGTTGGACCCCTATTATGCCATATTAAGAATGAAAAAGTCGGATGTAACGAGATACCTAGGGATTTTGCAAATTAGGCAATACAAGTCATCCGGGTAACCAATTTGCATGGCATATAGGCAGAGTCGGCCCAGCCTATGAAAACAATGACCACCTGTGTCCACCTGTGTCAAACGCATTCTAATTTTGATTAGACAAGGTAATGCAATACAAGAAAAAGTGCATTTAAATAAGATGATAATGGTCGTTGAAGGTGTTGTGCCCACACATGCTTATAGTAACATAGCTGCCAACGCTCACGCTTTCGGCGTGAGACACACGCATTTGCCTGTTTTCACACGCACATGCAAATGCGTGTGTCTCACGCCGAAAGCGTGAGAGTTGGCAGCTGTGTAGTAATCAGTTGAAATCTGAAATGATAATGGGCCAAGATACTGACTGTGCATATTTTGTGGGCACAGTAGTTAGGACACTGCTTCGGACATGGCCACGGTCTTATTTAATTATTTGGTGTCAAGACTGTTGGTCGCATGACGAGTTTCAGCACATTACCTTAATGGCAGTTTAAGCGGGGAATCGATCGCAAATCGCTGGGAATTCAAGCAGTGGAATTTAGATGAGATTTCTAAATGGAATGGACTTAATGGAATTGAATCTAACCCATTGTCTTTTCGGATTAACAACATTCCTTCCATCTGTTTTGGAAACAAGTCTGTCAGTGCAAACTAGGAGTATTATTTGGTTCGATGAGAGGATCTTGACCTTGGGTGGTGTAGGAATTTGGTCCTTTGTGAAGTAAAACTTGTATTCAGGTTAACAGCAATTTATTGATATAGCAAAAATAGTCTTTAATTACAGTATGAAGCATACCGGGTAAAAGCAAGGCAGTTCAATTACAAACTCATGTTAGAAAGGAATGAGCTTTTATGCCCCAAACCTCCTGAAGTAAAATGCAGGTACTTGTCCCTGATTGGGTGACAGGCAGCCAAATACACATTATTTTGTATGCATATGATGTGATCAAGGAAACCAAACGGTCATTGTCAGCAAAGCAGACAGTGAACCCCCCTTGATCATTCAGTATGGGCTTCCTAACCCCCCTTGACCATTCAGTACGATTGAGGTGTGAGGTGACCATCCAAGAACAATGAAGCTGGAAATGTATTCTTCCCTACAGCAGTGTATGTTAAGCTCACAGCTTTTTTATTTTACTTGAGTTGAGGTTGGCATTAAACATGTATTTATTATGTTTGATTACATCTTTCCATACATCTTCTTCTTATATATTCATTAATTCATTATCCTAACCCACTTATCCTGAACAGGGTCGCAGGGGGGCTGGAGCCTATCCCAGCATACATTGGGCGAAAGGCAGGAATACACCCTGGACAGGTCGCCAGTCCATTGCAGGGCACACACACCATTCACTCACACACTCACACACTCACACACTCATACCAATGGGCAATTTAGACTCTCCAATCTCCATCTCACGCATCCCGGGAGAGGCTGGGGACATGGAGTCTGAGTGGGCCATGTTCAAAGCCTCCATTGCAGAGGCAGCAAGTAGGAGCTGTGGCCAGAAGGTCATCGGTGCCTGTCGGGGTGGCAACCCAAGACCCCGCTGGTGGGTTCCAGCGGTGAGGGAAGCCGTCAAACTGAAGAAGGAGGCCTTTCGGGCTTGACCGGCCCGGGGGTCCCCTGAAGCAGCAGACAGGTACCGGGTGGCCAGAAGGGCTGCGGCTTTGGCAGTTGCTGAAGCAAAAACACGGGTATGGGAGGAGTTCGGGGAGGCTATGGAGAAGGACTTTTGGTTGGCCTCGAGGAAGTTTTGGCAAACCATCCGACGACTCAGAAAGCAGGGCTTGTCTCAGGCTGTTTTCAGCAGGGGAGGAGAACTGCTGACCCGGACTGGGGATGTTGTCGGGCGGTGGAAAGAGCACTTTGAGGAGCTCCTGAACCCGAACAACACGTCCTCTGTGGAAGAGGCAGAGCCCGAAGACTCGGGGCAATCTGCACCTATATCCCTGGTGGAAGTTGCTGAGGTAGTCAAAAAGCTCCTCAGCGGCAAGTCGCCGGGTGTGGATGAGATTCGCCCTGAGATGCTGAAGGCTCTGGACATTGCTGGGCTGTCTTGGCTGACACGTCTCTTCAGTGTCGCGTGGAGGTCGGGGACAGTACCTGCAGAGTGGCAGTGGTGGTACCCATTTTCAAGAAGGGGGACTGGAGGGTGTGCTCCAATTATCGGGGTATCACCCTCCTCAGCCTCCCCGGGAAAGCTTACTCTCGGGTGCTGGAAAGGAGGAGCCAGCACGGATTGCTCCCTCCGGGTTGGGAACGAGTCATTGCCCCAAGTGAAGGAGTTCAAGTATCTCGGGGTCTTGTTCACGAGTGAGGGTAGAAGGGAGCGTGAGATCGACAGGCGTATTGGTGCAGCGTCAGCAGTAATGCGGGCGTTGCACCGGACCGTTGTGGTGAAGAGGGAGCTGAGCCGGAAGGCGACGCTCTCGATTTACTGGTCGATCTACGTCCCAACCCTCACCTATGGTCACAAGCTTTGGGTAGTCACCGAAAGAACGTGGCACAGATAATGTTCAGATCAAGCCTCACAAAATTTCCAAAAGTGCTTGTCCGTCATAACCAATTGAATTTGGCTGCAAAGTCCCCAAACAGGAAGTCAGCTCATATTTCAGCAACGCTTTGATGTATTGATGCAAAACTGGAAACATGGCAATCCTGCCCTGCTGGACTGCTCCCCCCCCCAATAATAATAATAATAATAATAATTATTATTATTATTATTATTATTATTATTATTATTATTAGAAGAAGAAGAAGAAGAAACAGCCTTCAGTATTTCCCAGTTGCCCCTGGGTTTGAAAGAATGGATAAGGAGAAAAACACATTTATTTAAGTAAACTCCCTTAGGGCAAGAACTTTGAATGTTTTGTGCAACTGATTTCATTTTAAGGAAATCTTGTTAACTTTTAAAGAAAATCTCAATTTTAGATACTTTGTGCCAAGTATTTCAGTAGTAGCTCTAAATGAATAGAAAAAACAAACATACCAAATAATAATAATAAGAACAATAATAATCATAATGATGAGGATAATAATAATAACACAACCAAAAACATTGATTATGTGATTATACAGTATTATATAAATTGAATTTAAATTGCTTGCATGAATCCACATTTTCCATTACAGAAATATAACAGAACTGTCTAAGTTAACTGCCCGTGACTGGAGGAAATTCGCTTGAGATTTTGGAAGGAATACAGAAACATTGCCTTTAGTAATAATAACGTTATTAGGGCATTGCGTTCTCCACCTTCTCCAACTCTCAACGGCAAAGTAGTTCACTGGACACTGAGGAGAGTCAAAGCATGAAGTGCACTGGATAAAAGGGGGAGGAAACGTTTTCCTTCTCTTTTAGCACACAGAATAGTTTCTGATCGCCCATCTCATTTTTGCCTTCGGTCATCTGTCAGATGAAAATCCTTGGTGGCCGACAGCTGCACCTTCACAAATTGAAGCTCAGACAACCCAGGAGCAGTAGTGGCAGACAGTGAAGTCATCAGTTTGAGTTCATGTGCAAACAATGCCTGAGAGTAAATATCTTTTCCACCACACCCTTAAGAAGTAATGAATGATTCATTAGCTCATCGGATGAATGGTAATCGACACATGGCATTGTAATAATATACTGACGTAAATAAATAAACATTTGCCATTCACACTAAAATGAATGGAGTGTAGCCAGTCTTGTTAATAATTTACAGTGAAAGCTCAAAAATAGGTGTATCAAACTCTCAAACATTTCATAATGATTTGTCATCTTTTGTGCATAGCTGGGGCGATAAGGACACAGTGTGCACTGTCATCCTAACTACTGCAATGACAAAAGCATGTTCATCCTTTAATGCGTAAAGTAGGCAGCATTAAAAGCCTGCAGAAAACATTTTGGTTACGTTGCAATGAAGAATATACAAAATATGGACCCATGATTACATTGACATTTTCAAAACCCTGCATTCATTATCAGTGTATACTATCTTCCAAACAATTTTACATTTCCTACTTTAGCTGCAATAACAGCGTTAGAAATAATTAGGTAGGGCTCACACAAATACAGTGCTGTGAAAAGTAATCGCCCCGTTAGCTACTCAATCAACCAATTAACCACATTCTTTACATTTGATTCAGCTGATTGTATGCAGCCAGGCTTGATTGCACCCAGCCCTGTTGACTCTAAACCACGTTCATATGGAACCCCTCCTTCAGAGAGAAGTAGCGACTACAAGCACACCATACCACGATCAAGGGAAATTCCAGAAAATAGTTCAAAATTATGTTGAAATATATCAATATGAAAAGGGTTTATTTAACCACCGTTACTGCAAATGGAGACCAGGAGGGGCCAGCTTGCCAACAGGGTGCAGCGACAACTCATCCAGGAAGTCACAAAAGATCCTAGAAGAGGAGGGTGGACATTTGTGAGAAAATCACATTTGCACGTTCGCCCTGTTAAATAGTACCAAAATCACGATCCACAAATAACACAACATAACATAACATAATGATGGGAACAGCTCACTCAGTTCTGCCTCCACAGTGTTCACTCTCTGTGTGAAAAAAACTAAACAAAACTTTCTAATGTCTATGTGGAATTTAACCTTTGCCTTTGAATGAATGAATGCCTTATGCCCCCTCATTCTGCTAACTATACTGACCCTAAAGAATCTCCCAATCATTCACTTTGTTAATGCCTAAAAATAATTTAAAAGCATTAATCTCCCTTGTCTTCTTTGGTTGAGCTAGAAGAAAGTAAGCATTTAAAAGTTTTCCTGATAATTTATTATATAAACTAATCTTTCATACCAGGAATCAATCTGGTTGCCCTTCTTTGAACCTTCTCCAGCGCCTCTGTATCTTTAAAGTGTCTCTATATCTACAGTATACACTCAGTGAACACTTTATTAGGTAGACCTGTACACCAGCTTGTTAATGCAAATATTTAATCAGCCAATCATATGGCAGCAACTAAACGCATACAAGCATGCAGACATGGTCATGAGGTTCAGCTGTTTTTCAGACCAAATGTCAGAATGGGGAATAAATGCGATCTAAGTAACTTTGACCGTGGAATGATTGTTGATGCCAGACAAGGTGGTTTGAATATATCAGAAACTGCTGATCTGGGATTCTCACACACAACAGTCTCTAGAGTTTGCAGAAAATGGTGTGAATGACATAGCAAAAAAACATACATTGTCATTGTCTTTTTAGGTACATGACCGAAACTTATTCGAGCCACCATTTTTTATAGCCTGGTGCTGGCTGATGTGGTTGTGAATTCTTGCATAGTAGAATGACACAGCAAGAAAGCAGATTCCAATGTTGTGGTTTGTGTGTAAATATATTCAGCAGAACTTCCTGAAACGCCATTGACACTTTTGTTGTGACAATTATCTTACACCGGGTCTTGGAAATTAAAAGAT
Organism: Conger conger; assembly: GCF_963514075.1. NCBI lineage: Eukaryota > Metazoa > Chordata > Actinopteri > Anguilliformes > Congridae > Conger > Conger conger. The sequence goes on along the minus strand of NC_083770.1, from coordinate 48,503,845 downwards.
GTAATCAAAGATTATGTGACACAGATGGCACAATATTAGTGATGAATTACTAGCCTATTAATTCAAATATTTTTATTTTTTTTATTTATGATTTATTCATACTCAGAATCAATTCTGTGTAGTTATTTGATAGATTTCCTATACCTTTTTATTTTATTCACATGAGCTATAGCCTTCCTATACAGTTAGCAGTAAAGCCCAATGTGACATAAATGTTACATAGCAGAGTATGGCAACCTAGGAGGTAAAATTTTAAAATTGCTCCAGAAATATGTTCCTTGGAGTCAATTTGTTGTCTTTTATATTCCTCATTATTGTCCTTTATGGTTTAGTGGGTCCGGATTTTTATGGGTTAACATGGATGTGGAGATGGTTTGTCGAAACTCTGATTGATGATGATGGAATGTTTCATTTTAAAATTGATCATGATTACACCATCTGAGAAGGTTGCAACAGCGAGGATAAAACGAGGGACACGCGCTCGCAGACCACTAGCGACGATGAGCAGCAACACGGCCAGTCAAAACTGAAACCAAATACATTTACGCACTTAAACACGCCTCCAAACTGCCCGCTGTGACGTTGATTGTCGGGGGCCTAACATCAGAAACCGGCGCCGGAGCCGCAGGACAGTATAAGTAGGCTCTCCGACAAGATCGGAGCACGACCATATGCAATGGCTTACGGGAAAGTAGCCTACGGAAAACAGAGGCGGGTAACAAACTAGTAACTCGGAATGGAACATAAACAGGCACACAAACGAATGTAGTCTATCCGTTCGACTGATTGACATCTTATGGTTCACACTGGTTAGTGGTACTGTAGTTAGCGGTCTGTAGGCTTACTGTTTGCTGCATCGTCTAAACTGTATAGCTATTAGCTACAGTTGAATTCTCCTCGTATGCGTATAGGTTTCCAGTAATGCACAATTGTCGCATATTTTTGCGTGTAACATCGAAAATGTTTCAGTGTATTTTTTAGCAAATTGTATTCAATTAGCATATTTTGTACGCCAATTTTTCGCTACAATTTCGCACGGGCATACATTTTCGTTGACTGGTTCACACATTTGACTTAGTTCCGTTTTTGTCGGAAAGCGAATTATAGGGTAGGTATATTTTCTGAAAGCATCTTTCCGGTGTAATCCGTTAACGTTAAAAAAATTAATACAATAAAATAAAATAGCCTTACTAATATTTGTGAATAACCGATTTATTGCCTAGATAATTGTGCCTGTACTATCAGAAACCATAATGGGAGTAGGATCCGAAAATCCAATGTCCACTTCGGTTCACAATGGGGGCTGCAAAGAGGAGATTGAGTTTACTTTGAAACCAAGCTTAAGCAGTGAGGTGGTGGTGCCGGATGATGGGGATCGCGCAACTTCAGGAAGAGAGACGTGGAGTCGGCGTCTGGAGTTCATCCTCGCATCTGTAGGGTACGCGGTTGGCCTGGGAAACGTGTGGCGGTTCCCGTACCTTTGTTACAGGAGCGGTGGAGGTAAGCAAAATGCAAGTTTTCCATTGAAAAGGGAAACGGTGATGTGCTTGTACAACAGACGATCTTTCAAATTGATGTGAAAGACAAACCTTTCAGCCAACACATTAGACTGTATTGCAATTTATCTGGTGGATGATTTGGATAGGCTATATTGCGTCTGCTACTCCGACAATCCCTACAATCGGGTTAATGTTCAACAGACCACCTTAGAATGTGTCATCTGCCATATTTTTCTGCCGTCACCGAATCACACCAGGTGTAGGCCCACCAGCATGTACTGTATGCTATCCCTTTCAATACATAATTGTTTATGGGGGTACCGAAACGACAGAATCAGCGTGTGGATCATATTTCCTAAGTACACTGGCTTTTCTGTGTTCCTGTATTTCTGCCCGGTGTTCGGAAATGCATGATGTTAGTCACATGCTGTTGGTTCCAATGGACGAAATGAGCTCATAATGACCCCTTTAGTGACATTGTTATTACCCAGATGAAGGTCCATCTAACCATGCAGTGTGGTCTTTGTACTATGTCATTGGAGAAGGCAATGCAGCTCATTCAGCAGGGCCATAAATCAAAATGCAATATGAAAGGCTATTTCCCCACTTCATATGCATTTCATTTGTTTTTCTACAACTTGTAAATCCCGATTCCAGTTGATGACACGCACATGCATTGTGTGGTGTCGTATTATGGTCAGAGAACTTGGCCTGTGACAGGTTCTGCCTATAATTTCCAGCTTGGCTGCTGTAGTTGTACCCTTGAGGGAGCTACTTACCCTGAATTCTGTTCAGTAAAATATCCAGCTGTGTAAGTTGATTTCCTGTGGGAAACGTTGCCACTTCTGTCCATTTCAAACAATTGGGACATACTATTTCCCAATTTAGTTTTTTGGGGTATTGTGTTGCCATCACCCCGAGGTGGAGATAATGCACATGGGCTTCTTCAAGCAGAGGCACCCTGGATTAATAACTGAAATACAGTAGCTCTTAATTTGTCTCTGGATTGACAAATATTGCAATTAAAACGAAAAAATATATATACATACCGTATTGACCTTATACCCTTATATGTATATGTATGTTTGTACACCTGTGTAATATGTATGTATATGTAATATGTATGTGTGTGTTGATTTATTTATACATGTGCGTTCTGTTCTGTTCTGTTCTGTTACATATTCTGGAGGCATTTGTATATTGCTCTTTTTGTTGATTGCGCATTTCCTTCGGTGACCACACCTTGACATAGGATGCGTTTACTCTTCTGTGCTGTACCGTTTGCGAGGTGTGCTGGTTTTCCTGATGAGGGGAATATGGTTGTGGTGTCGGCACATATGCAGCAGTGCAGCTAAGCGGCTCTAAGCCCAATAAATTCATGTCTTCAGCACTCAAGGTGCTCAAGTGTTCCCTATTTTTTTGGTAAATATTTTCCTCAATTTTTTATTCACCGTATCTCCCAATTTTGGACATTTTTAACAGCATTCAACTTCTACCATCATATCGGCAAAGTACACAAACGGAAAATAGTCTAATGACTCTCAAATAGTGCCCTGTTAAGCATCTTTACTGTATTATTTTCTTTGAAGGTATTTAGTGGCCTGTAATTGTAAGGATTAAGCCGTTTGTGCAGGATTTATCCCGCACAAAAACATGCTTTGTCTGTAGTCCTTTTTTCCCCTGCACGATGTTGATGCTCACTGAAGAACCTTTGCTCCTCAAGCCCTTTTCTTCAAAGGGTTATCTCACAGACTCCAGTGTTGTTCATAACTTGCTTTACTGACATTAATGTTAACTTGTGGTGGAATAAAAAGTTATGGCGCTATTATATAAATGTAGATGAAATTTCACATGAGTCACAAGCTTTTTTGTTAAATTGCATTCATCTCCACTCCACATTGTCCTGGCACTCAGTATTTTCAAAACTAATGAGGCAGATCATGATCAAAGATCATGACAGATTCCCCTACGAAAGCCCTACAGATTGGATGGAGATTATGATTACTGCTCAGTTCACCAAAAAGTTCAAACTCAAACAGAAAAGGGCTCTTCAGCCAGGTTATGAAAAGAAAAATTGTGTTTTTTAAATTTGCATGTGTTTTCACAGCAAACACAGGGCACTAATAGACACGTTTTGTCTTTAAACCATTCTGACTGAGTTTCCTGTCTGGGTGAAAGTTAAAGCCTCCAATGATACTGTTTTTTTTGTACAGTCTGCCCGACCACACACACTTTGCCAGTTTGTATTTTTCCACTGCAGAAAGGTTTTTTTGTGTGGGAGGTCACTTCTACGATTGCACCATACCAACTACATGGTTGAATATACACTTTTTTAAAATGATTTCCTAGGCAGACCCAGAAATCGTATAATTGTATCATTTTTAAATAAATGGTCCATTTGACTTTGTAGCTGTTTATACCCAAAATATCTACTCGTCTTAGAAGTTTTGAAGTCATACACCAAATGTTTCTGTTGTAATAAGCGATCAATTATCTGTGAAAAATTGCCAAGCAGCATGATTTAGCATTTATGAATGACCATAACTTTGTTCTGAGCAGTACTATGAAAATCAGTTACATAATCTGAAACTGTAGAAAATTGTCAGACTACATGTTGTCAGGTTTTCCCCCCTGCTTTAATGCCAAATATATTATGCTGCAGAATTGACACGGAATTGTGTGTGAAAATCACAGGGGAGCCGTAGTTTGTGAAATACTCATGCCATTTTATACATTTAGTTGCTGCCACATGATTGGCTGATTAAATATTTGCATTAACAAGCTGGTGTACAGCTCTGCCTAATAAATTGCTCACTGAGTGTCTGTGCAGTTCGTTTGCATTCCTTTTCTAAGTGAAAGGGCTTTGGCGCTCCTTTGGCGCTCCTTTGGCACTCCTTTGGCACTCTTTTGGCACTCCTTTGGCGCTCCTTTGGTGCTCCTTTGGTGCTCCTTTGGTGCTCCTTTGACGCTCCTTTGGTGCTCCTTTGACGCTCCTTTGACGCTCCTTTGGTGCTCCTTTGGTGCTCCTTTGGTGCTTCTTTGGCCGTCCAGATCAGCAGCGGTGTGGACACCTTACCGAATGCATTCTGTACACAGATCTCTGGATTTGCTGGTGAGCTCAAGCCTGCATGCATGCCCTTGGGCAGTGACGAACCAGGCCTCTCTCCATGCAGTGACCGTGGGAAATCAGCTTTCCCCCCCGAAGACGTTTAAATGCTAACAAATGTGGAAATGTGGGACCGCTTCCAGCTGAGGCCGCAGCCCTAGGTGGGGAGACGTGGCCCGTAATCGGGAATCGACTCCCTGTCTCTGGCAGTGGTGGAGTCCGACAGTTAACCCCAGTGTTGCCCCGAGGACCGAGGGCCTGGGTTCGAGTCCAAATTGTACGCTTTGTCCCTGACGTTCCCTTCCCCTGCTTCAAGGGGGGAATCCCCAAAATGCCAGGATGAAATATGGAGGCCATGTTAAATGTGAATGGGGGGGGGGGGGGGGGGGGGGCAATTATATGTCCTCGCTCCCTCGTTTTTCCGCCCTCCTGCCAAGGGTATAAAATGCAAGCTTCCAACAAGAAGGGGCAATCCCATAATGCAAGAGGAGATATTTTTTGTCAGAGTTCAGGAGGTTAGAGAATAATTCATGATCTTGTTGAGGAATGGGAAGGCGATTAAGAACTGAGAACTGTGAGGTTTAAGGAATCCTGACTAGTGTTTTATATGACTGGCTGGTGTGTTTTTTTTATCTTAATACAAGGGTGGTTGTTGTTCATGAACATTCCGAAGTCATGCGACGGAAAGAGAAAAAACGCTTGCGTACGGAGCTAAGGTTGCTTCCTACACGGGTTTGTTCGTAGTCTGTCCTCCCTGGCAGAGCACCTGTTACGCTTGCTTGCTTGCTGCACGTTACTAATTTAGTTGGGAAATGCCTCCCTGCAGGGAAGGCGGCAAGGGAAGGGCGTGTGTTAATGTGGAATCGAACCCGGCCGGGGTTTCAGTCGTGAGGGGATTCTTCACCCCGAGGAGTGCGCTGCTCAATATGTCCGTACCATCCACCCGCGCTGCCTGCGTGCGTGCGTGCGCGTGTGCGTGCGCTGCCTGCCTGCCTGCCTGCCTGCCTGCGTGCGTGTGGAATTGTTTTAGCACAGTGACTGTGCAGTTCAGCCGGTGGTAGGTAAATGGTTGGCATTTATATCGTGCCTTTATCCAAAGCGCTGTACAATTGATGCTTCTCATTCACCCATTCATACACACACTCACACACCAACGGCGATTGGCTGCCATGCAAGGTACCAACCAGCTTGTCAGGAGCATTTGTCTTGCTCAAGAACACTTCAACACACCCAGGGTGGGATTCGAACCGGCAACCCTCCGACTGCCAGACGACTGCTCTTACCGCCTGAGCCAGTGTCGGTAGAGTTGGGAAAGCTGCTGTTAACTGCGAGCGTGCACTTTTTCCAGATCGGAGGAGTGATGACATTACCACCGTGGATCAAAGCTGTGATTGTGTCGGTGTGGCCCCTTAGTGTAGGGAAACTTAAAAAACAAGTAGAGTAGACCATAGAACTGCATTACAGTTGGAACAGCTAATTCTTATTTCACAGATTAGAATGGCTGTTCAATTCTTAATGCAGTTCTGTGGTCCAAACTGCAGGTCCAGCTAGGCATGTGCCGCAATGTTTGATTAAAACAACGTTTGTCTTGTTGATGACATGCATAGATTTGTGTGTGCATCAAACATTCATCTTGTCCCCAGTTGCGGTTGTGGCTGTCGCCTACTGTTGATCTAATTTAATAAACAATACACACAGTTGTCTTTATATGAAAAATAATGAATGGGCAATTCCTACGGTTATACCAACTAAATAACAAACAGCCTATTTGTTATTTATCTGGTATAACCACAATAATAGGCTATTCATTCTTTTTCATATAAAACACTTGGGGTAGTCAGTGTTTATTACTGGTAGGTCTACCATAATGCCAAGAGTGTAATAGGTCTAGTTTTTAAAAAAAATATTGAAAAAGTGTATGTGTGTATATGTATGTATATATATATATATATATATTTCTAGTGTTTGCAGAGAATTGTGTGAAAAACAAAAAAACATCCAGCAGTTATGCGGACAAAAACGCCTTGTTACTGAGAAAGGTCAGAGGAGAAGGGCCAGACTGGTCAAAGCTGACAGGAAGGTGACAGTAATGCAAATAACCACACATTACAACATGCAAAAGAGCATCTCTGGACACGATTCAAGTGACGTTAGATTGATTAAAGGATTAGTTGCCAGTCATGTATGGACAAGCATGATTGATGATTTTTTTTCAAGGCACTGCCAATTGTAGCCTGGCTGACGTGTGAGAAAATATTTGCAAGGTAGAATGACACAGCAAAAAAACATACTGTCGTTGTCTTTTTGGGTACATGACTGAAACATATTCAAGCCACTATTTTTTGTCGCCTGGTGCTTGCTGATGTGGCTCTGAATTCTTGCATAATAGAATGACTCTGTGAGAAAGTGGATATTGTCTAGCAACCAATGTTTTGGTGTCTGTTGAAACGTATTCAGCAGAACTTCCTTGTTTCACCTTCCTTCAACGCGATGAGCTGTAGTGCTGGCAGATTGCTTATCTGTTTACATTTTTTTGGTTCTCATTCAAAGGTGAAGGTTCTCTTGCATTATTGAATATTTCTGTAGTCTTACATGTTGGAATTATTCCATTGAGTTATAGACAGGTTCAACAGGTGGTTAATTTCCTAGAATGCCTCATACAATTGAATATTACATCAGCCAAACCAGAGGACAAGGTTTCCAGGTCTGCGGTGTACTGACCTGGGATTGTAAACACCGTGGCCAAAGTCTGACAGTGTGCTGACTCCAGTGAGGCGTGTGCCATGTTCCCGTGCAAATGTCTGTGAGAGTGTAATCATGTGCTGTTCCTGCATGTTCTCCTTGTCATGCTTTTATGCTTGTATGCACTTAAAATAAAAGCATTCAAATCTATTTATACCTGGGTCACCATGTGAGGTAAATCACCTGGTCATTTAGTGGAATTAATTGATCAATTAACTATCAAATTAAAACCAGCAGCGCCACTGTTCTCCAGGGCCTGGTTTGAGTGTTCCTGGAATGAAGGCTATGAAAAAAGTTCTGCAGATGTGATAACTAAGTGATAACAAAACGGACAATTTGCCATGCAAATTGAACTGAGCACACGTTCGTTACTAAACATTTAATGAAAAACGACCTCGCTGTCGTCCTCTATGTTCTGCATTGTGCTGCACGGATCGTCACTGGTAACTGCATCTTCTGCGGCTCTCGGTGTCTGTTGTCTCACTGTTACCAGTGTAGGGCGGGGCGGGGTCCCCTGTCACTACTGACTAAGGGCTCTCAAAGGCTTTGCCCTCCTTATCTTTAGAGGGGGTAGTACGGACTACACGGGCTGCCCGGACTTGTTCCCGGAGACCGGCCGTCCTGCATTTTCATTCAACCCTAACAAAGCGCTCGATAGCTAGAGATGGAGGTTGAGCCGGTATTTAAACGGCGGTGGAATGAGGAAGTTGAGGTTGAAACGCGACCCTGCATGGTTGGTGGCTGCCCTGCCCTGCCCTGCTCTGTTCTAACTGGTTTAGCAGTGCATTGCTGGCATGAGTGGCAAGGAAATGCCCCTGGTTTGACTGCTGCTGTGGACGTTACAGGGCGTGGCCTTATCAGGGCCGTGCAGAGGAATTATGTCACATATCAAAATGGCGGTCCAAGCGTCTGTGTCTCTGCTTGTGTGCAGACCCCTTCGTTTTGGAGGGGAGTGGCTGAACCCAGCGGCCTGTGTTGCGTAGGGTGAGCTAACCCGTGACGTTGTCCGTTCCCAGGTGCCTTCCTCTTGCCGTACCTGATCATGCTGTTCCTGTGCGGGGTCCCTCTGCTGTTTATGGAGTACGCCATCGGGCAGTACACCCGCCTGGGACCAGTACACGCCCTCGCCAAAATCTGCCCCCTGCTGAAAGGTGAGAGAACTGCCCCCCCCCTCCCCCCCGGCCGGTGCCTTCGTCCCGGACACGGGGAGCATGACATTCCGCATCCGGCACCTCCCCCCCCCCCCCCACACACACACTTCCATCCTCACCACTCCTCTCTGTGTCGCATGGAACAGTCCAGCAAATGGCCACTGAGTGCTCCGTGTCTTAAAGGTCCAGTCCCCCCCCCCCCCGGGGCCCTGTCTCTCCAAACGGGATTACCGGAGTTGGCTGGATAACTTAAAAACTCGGAATTCTCCCAGAATGTCGATCGTGGACACGGGAGAAAAAAAAAAAGAGGCTGTTCTGGGTTTTTTCTCCGCGCAGTTATCCAGCTAACTCCGTAATCCTGCTTTGTGAAACACCCCCTAGGTTAAAAAAAAAAAAAAAGAACAAAAGAAAAAGGGGATGGCAGGGTATAAACTACTCTGTTAACATGGAGGGGCGGCTGGGGGTTGTAGAAGTGCATTGTGGGTCACTGACTGCACTGTTTCGGGAGTGGGTTGTGTAGCAACAGCCATTGTCTGAGCTCCGTGCTCTGATGAATAAAACAGAAGGCAGGTGTTTTCACACAGTGTAATGTGTTAGCCATGGTGTCAGGTTATACGGCTAATTCTTAACCGAGAGGCGTTTGGCAGCCAAAAACGGTTTTCAGAAACCTCTACCGTGCTAACGCAAGACTACACCTCTATAATCTTCAAACGCCAGGATCTTCTGTCAGCAATGGGGTATTGATATTAAACTGAACTCACCTGCCCCACCCAGTAGTTCTCTTCTGTCCCCCCGTTTACAGTGCGTGAGCTAGCACGCTACATAACCCACATACAAAGGGTTAATTCATTTCAAATTAAGCGGTAATGCATTTGCAAACACTGGTCAGATATTTCCCTGGCTACAGTCTATTGTATACCAGTAGAATATATTTGCGTTCAGGTCAAATTGTTAATTGCACACAGCGCCTTGTGTAATGATACTTAAATTAAATTAAATCAGTAGTATTAAAATATTTGTTTAAAATATACCCTTATCAATTAAATAGCATTTTTAACAATGCAACATTGACAGGAAAAATATTTGGAATATGATTATTGAAGCTTTTTATAATATGTGCTTATGATAAGCATGGAATGGCCATGTAGTACATACAGATTTCATGGTTACTGCCCGCTTGAACTCACCACAACTGTCAAAATCGATTAACATATACCGATATTCCCATGATGTTGAACAGTTGCTTGCCTCAGCAGCAGCAATACAGTCAGTATTGAAAAAGCTGTTAACACTGATGACCTTTGTTAAAATTGAAAATAAATATCACTAATCCATTGTCAGTGATGTTCAGCCAGTTCCCAAAGGCTATGCTCCTGGGCTGATTCGATTCTATTGTGTTCAGTTAAGTATTTGTATGGCACATTTTATAAATGTGGGCTCATTCCAATTGCTTATTTTTCTCATGCAATTTTTTCTAATCCTAAAAATAAATTAAGACGGGGAAATCTAGAAAACAGGAATTAGGCAGATTTGAATTTCAATTGGAAGCCACGTCAGTTACAGACTCACAGGGGAGTTACAGAGTCAGGGGAGAGGTCCATCCACAGGTCGATTATTTATACATCAGGCTTTCCGGAAAAATATTCCGTGCTGATGTCTTCTTGCTCACAGGAAAGTTCCTAACTTCTACATCTAGCTCCCAGAAGGCACATTTGACGGGGTTGGAATGTCCTTAAAGATGGCGGACCTCGATCAATTTTTTGGGGTCAGGAGCTAGTAAAAGGAAAAATACGTGATTGGAATAAGACCACAGTTTTGGAAAACTGGGTAAGCCCCCAATCCCCATCCCCAAAAAAAAAATAGCATGAGTAGTGAACGAAAACATTCCAGTGGGAAGAAAAGAGGTTGCATGAGGGAGCACTCACTGGTGTCTTTGCTGGACTGTGGTTGCACGGGAACACATGGAAATTCTGTGGACATCCCCTCTATCTGTGTCCATTGTGTGATCCTCAAAAAAAAAAAAAATAAAAAAAAAAAAATTCTATGTGTTAGATTTGTGTTTTTCCAAAAGACATCTCTACCTGACACCTGACCAAATGATTTCTGATGATCTGTTGATGGTTGATTATCTTGCCGAACATTTGAAAATTGCCAGTCAGTCTTTCAGACTTGTCTCTGTAAGCTCACCTGGTGTTTGAGTGATTATTCACTGTGTTCTCATTCAGACTGAACCCCAGTACACTTTGTCTTTTGAGCAACCAATTCGGCCAAACGGTTTGGATTAAAAAGTCACTCCTGGCAGTCAAAGATTTGATCAACATTGTAGAAGATTTTAAACAAAAAAATATTTTTTCACAAAATTCAAAAGGACATGGGTAAGAAATGAGCTCATGTTATTTTTGTATTACAGTAACATAATATTTTTACTATGACAGTGCACTAATGATTTCAGGATTAGTTAATGGATTAATAGATGATGACAGAAACTTAAATCTGCATAAGAATTAGCCTTGACCTCCTGGACCATTTACTGGCCCATACTGTATAAACCCTGTTCATTGATGCATTCATTAATTTCTTTTTAAATTACGGATAAAGTGAACTATGTATAGATCTTGTCTGGGGCTTTAAGAAGTTTATAACAAGTCTGATGGACTGACTGCTGGCACTCCCTCATTAAGAGTTGAAGTTATATATAAGTATTAACATGTATAACTTGAACAAGTCATTGAGAAAACAATTGAACTCCGATCAAAAACAAAAACTCCATGAAATTCCGTTTACAATGCGTTCTATATATCCACAATATATCATGCAGATGGTTTTAATCATTTAATCATGCCAGACAATTGCATACTGCTTGTTGAAATTGTTCCGCACCAGCGAATGATAAAGGCTCTTGTATGCATGCCTACCTGATAACTGCGTTGAGTACGTTCCGTGCAAACCCACCAAAACTTTGGACCCTTAAGCCTGCTGGTAGGCAGTCTCATTTGGGCATGGGCAGGAGGTCATTGCTCTACATAAACCATATCCGTTGCTTTAAGCTGGATTGTGTCCCCCCCCTTTTTTTGGGAATGACAAACCCATATATGCATTTTCTTCGCTGACGAGATATGGTGATCAGCTTTCATCAGAAAATGAATATCTGAACTAGAACATGGTGTGGATATACAGAACATAGGCTAGACACTCAAAGAAAAACCCATCCATCAGCAGTCATCACCTTTCTTGGGCAAAGGTATTTGGTTTTTCCTGTTCTAACCTGAGGACTTTTTTTCCTTAGTTTTTATCTCCTCTAAGACAGAGAAAGTCTACCCGGTCAAAACTTTTGGGTCCGTCACTTGAATTTATCACTCATTTCTGCCTGATATTGACTCAGTGATAAGGGCCTAAATCAAGGTAGTCCTTTAAGTATATTCTTTTGATATATTGTCTCACATGGTAAATGTCATATGCCTGTCATTGCAAAAAAAAAAAAAATGGTGCCTATTAGTTTCTTGCTTAGAACAGATCTCAACTATACTAAACATAACACAATTTCACCAAAAAACTGTATAACTTACAAGTACATACTAATTTATGATTGTCACCATCCTCTTTGACTCTGCTGAAAAGTCTGTCTTCAAGGAGTACACCAAAATTTTGGGAAATGTACCTTTTTTTCTGATTTACCCGTGACTTTGATGAGATTTTAATTTGAATTTTTGTGCATTCACTGGCTTGGTTTCACGTGTTTGCTGAGCACGAAGACTGGAAGCCTATAGGAGTCAGTAGACTTCCTCATTCAAAGTGAGGAAATACACCTTACAGCAACTCTGAAGCTGTCTTATTTACAGTCCATGAGATGTTGTGTATTTGAAATACACATGCAGGACAGTTGGAACTATAACTGCTGAACACACATGTATCCTTCCGCTGGTTAAGCGGTATTTAGCACGTTTAGAGATTTCTACTGGGATAGCCCAACTGCACGTATAGCAATATGCTGTACTATATAAATAAATTTGTATTATTGTTGCTGTTTGCGTATGCATGACGTTGATAATACTGTAATGCATTATATAGTGATAAATGTCACTCGATGGGCAGCTGACCATTATTTTTGGGAGATGTTTCAATAACTCCATGATTGGTTGTAGCTGATAGACCTATATCGATTGAGATATCGATCACTGTGCTCAACCAGCAGAAGACGGAAGAATGCATGTGTGTGTTCAGCGATTATAGTTCCAACTTCTCCGAAAAACAACGTCTCTCATTTTCCTGCACTTTTTATTTCAAATACACACGATAGCTTGTGTAAATAAGATGGCTTCGGAGTTGCTGTAAGGTTTATTTATTTGCTTTGAAGGCGGTAACCTACAGCTAGTCTGTATGCTATGCTAACACGTTATGCTAACATGGAAACCGAGCCAGTGAATTCACAAAAATGAAAATGAAATCGAACATCTCGTGAAAGTCGGAAAAAAGGTATATTTCCCAAAATGTCCTTTAACAAGTGCTTTAGTCTTCTAATGAGACTAAATTTTTTTTTAATTCTCTCTAATAGAAAATATTAGCTTGTTTTAGGTTACTTTTTCTTTGTCAAGTTAAATAGTCTTACCCCACTAGCAAACTGTCTCTCCTTATTTGCAATGTTTGTGTTATTTAACAAAAAAAAGATATAAATATTTCAAAGAAAACATTTTAAAAGAAAGATTTAAAATGTATCTGCTTGTTAAGTATATAGATTATAGTATATAGTATATTGTTTGGTTTTTGCAGTGAACTGTTGCCACCAAATGTCCTGGTATAGGCCTAGCTATCACTAGAAATATTGTTTGCAAAATGTCTGGCAGTTCTCTGTTCATATAAATGACATCTTGCTGTGAACATCTATGTCCTGTTTTCCATCCATTTCCTACTTTTATTTTCACTTTAAAAAAAGAAATAAGTCTCTGAGGTTATTTTGTGATTTTGACACTGGTTTTAGTTGTTTACATGTCCACTCACCCTCTGCCTGTGTTTATAGTCCTTAAATTCGGGTTTCAAAATATGAAGTTGACCGGCTGGCACTGTACCAAAACATCTATAGCTGTACAATAATTCGAGCTCATTGGTTGAAAATTGGTTCTAATTGCCACAGCCAATGGTGTTTCAATGTCAGCGCGTTCACAGAGAAGGGGGAGGGATAAACAGTATAAATAAAAAATAAAAAACTCTCTCTGTAGTTTCCTGGTGTAGCGTAATATCATCTATAATAGAATAATTGCCTCCACAAATACAATGTGAACTGCTGGGATAACTATACAAGCCTATTTCCTGTAATCACTCTTTAACGTTGATTTTTCTGATTGTTTATGACCTTGATGTCACTTCCTCTAATGAGGTAAATTTTTTTAATTAAACAGCAGGGATTTGCAAAGATTAGATGGGGCTGCCCAGTTGCCTCTAGGTTGTCCTCTTGGGAGTGCCAAGGCACACATAATATATTGTTAAATGATATGTTATTCTGATGAGCTACTGAGCACTTAATGTATTATTTCCTCTCCTTACCTTTTTATGCATGTATGCATTTGTGTATGTAGCTCAGTTAGTTAGATGGTTTAGTTGGTGTCCTAATAATTATGTCCATTTAATTCATTTTGTTTTTAACATGCAAAGAAACTTCCATTTCATCTTATGTACCCTTTTACATAGGCCTCATAACACAACGTGTTCAAAGACTAAATCATGATGCTATGTTGGTAAGGGAACGGGAGAGAAGAGTGTCTTTTTTCCTGTTCTGAGTTATGATATCTATTTATGGCAACACAGATGTTTTGCCAATGCATCATTTTCATATTCTGTTCATTGTGAAAAAGGTTTTTTGTGTCAGGATTCCAACTTTATTTTCGGTTGCCACATATACCGATTATGTTTTTAGGGTTGGTTATTTGATCTTGTCTTTTATTAAAAAACCAGTGTCTGAACCCGTGGGATATAATTATAAAGATTATGTGCATTCAGTTGTTACACAAATAACAGATATCTAAAATGCACAGGTGGTGACTTGTTTGGTCAGGGAAATGAAATGAAATGAAATGAAATGAAATGAGATGAATCGAATCCTGCCCATGTTCACTTATTTCTCCTTACAAACAAGGCCTTTATTTAATGTTGGCCTGTTGGAGTGACTCATCAGTTTGTGTACTGTATTGAAAACCACACCCATTATGTAACTGGAGTTTGCGTGCCTGTTCACTTGACACTGGCACCAACGAATGCAAACCGTATATCCCTGTATTTGGCTTGCAATTTGTATTTACAATTTACAGAATTGAAAGTTTACCTTTCAAGAAGGCAGTTTCACTTTAGGCTTTTAAATTGTTTTTTTTGTAAATCTTCACTGTATAAGCTATATTTGTGCAGGCCTCATTTATTAAACAGCTTTTGGCTCCCGAGTGGTTGTACTCTGGACACTTAGGAATACAGCCAAGAGTGCGGAGACATCTTAGTAGTCAAAACAAGACCGCTACAGACAATACAAAAGGGAAGGGAAAATAAAACAAAAACATGTCTGAAGGGAGTTGGTCAAAGCCATGAGTGTTTTGTGACGGTGACACTCCTGTTTGTGAAATACAGTGAGGCATTTCCGGCTGTAAAGCCACAGGTGGTGTTGATGGTTTTAATATGGAAATGAATTCATCACTTTCAGTTCCCCTAATGTACTTTTTCTTAAATGACAAAGAACAAAGAAAGATTGTTTCCGTGTGTGTGTGTGTGTTCTGGGAAAAACTAGTGTTTTGGGGGGGATGGCCGAACGGCGGAATTTGTTTGGCCTCGATGGGAACAGGCTGAGCCTCTGTAATAGCAGACACTGTAGATGGATAACTCCGGCCGGATTAGCCAAAGCCCGTTCCTCTCTCACGGTACAATACGGAGGAAGGGGAGTTGGCGTTTAATTGTCCCGTTAGGACTAGCTGAATGGGCATCCAGCCCCCGGGGATTTGATGTGACGGGATAACGCAAGCTCGGTGGATCCCGCGGTCAGCCCAAACGCGCTTGTTGCCCCCCCCCCTGTTTGAACAAGTTTTTCAATTTGATAGCCCCGGAACCAAAGCCAAATAACAAAAGGTTCACATAGCGCTCGGGGCAGGGTGTTTTTTTTTAAGCTTTTGCCCCCCCCGGGGGGGTTCATTTCGGGTGGCTGTGTTGCCCTCCTCGCTGTATTAACACAGAGGTGTCTCCGAACGATTATTCGATTCGCTGTCCTCTGTGGACGCTGCCGGTCCGGCGGGATGACTGGAGCCTACGCTAACATTCCATAACGCCAGGCTCATGCTCGACCGGACTGTTTTCCTTTAACCGCGATGCTGTTGGACGTCAACAGGAAAGCCAGTTTTCCAAAGGCACACAGTGCTGTGCAAAAGTCTTTGGCGTGCTAGATTTTTTCAATATAAGTTTGGTTTTAGATGTATATATATATATATATATTTTTTTTTTTGTTTCCTGTATTAGTGTGTTAGAGCAAATTTGAGATCCAAACATTTTACAAAACAAGAGATGTTACAGATAATAAAAAAAAAAAGAAAAAATAAAGTAACATAGTTTTAAGCAATAGGCTACTTCTCCGATAAAAAAACTTGATTGAGGCTGTCTGTGATTACCTTGAGAGCCTGAAGAGTGAGACTGCCAAAGTCTGCAGAAGAACTGTGGAAAGTTCTCCAATATGCCTGGCACAACTTACCACAGAGGACCAAAGGATTTTAAAAAGGCGAAGGGTGGTCACAAGAAATATTGATTTGACTGGGTTTTTAACTGTTTAGTGCTCTTTATAGTACAATGTATTTTTGAAAGCATCTTTGCTTTTTACAGATTGAGTTTGTACCTGCACACGGTACAGTACATATATAATGAAATGCCAGTGGAGATGTAAGGACACCGGAGTTATATGTGAACGCAGATGTTGGCTTCCTCAAACACATATGTTGGGGGCCCGTCTGCTTAAGCACTGGTTCTTGCCCCATGGGAAAATATGGGCTTTTTGGAAAAATATCCTGATAATATACTTCACGTTAGTGTAATATATTGCCATATCTTTACGTACTTATTTTCCAGTTTAAATGTTGGAGTATATTATATCATATTTCAATACAATTTCAAGTCTTACATTTCAGGATAATAACAAATATCCTCTGGATTGGCACCTGTATACAGGAGAGTTTCCTGGCTGAATGCAATCAGGAGGCTGCTGTATGTTCAGATTACAATTTGACACTCTAAATTTGGTGAAAAAGAAAAAAAACAAAAGAAGAGGTAAAATGTTACTGGTAAAATAACCTTAAAAATGCTATTACTTACAGCTTTATAAACGTATTTCAAAGAAATTTCCCTGCCTTCAACCAAGTTTTCTTTGGCTTTCCCCACGCAATAAATGCTGTAGACACCTTTTTATATGAAAATTTTAATATGTCATTTTAGATGGAAACTGACATATCCTGGGTCTGATAATCTACTTACCACATTTTCCATACCTGGGTAATTGGCTTTTTTTGTCATGGGGAATGTGCAAAAATACAATTTTAATATGTTGGAAATTAAATATTGGATCACTTGTGTAAAACAGAATGAAATATTAATGTTGCCTTTGGAATATAAACGGCTTAATATGTCCAACAACCAACACACACACACACACACACACACACACACACACACAAGCCTGCATGAGCTTGCTTCTGGGCAGAAGGGTAGTGATTATACCTTGCGCACTACATGTTCGTGTCTGTTCGAGCACGTGCCTAGCGCACTTCACTGTAACCTTTATTCTGTGTCGATGACTCTGCCCTTCCTTCTGCGGCCAAAACGCTAAGCCTTCGTCGCGGAGTGAACCGAACGCAGGAGTTCGGCGGGTCAAAGTACTCTCGGAGTCAACAGCGAACCCTCGATTTCCTGTACACATCAACCTCAGCAAGTACGATGCAGAACTGCTGATTCATGGTCATGTTCACCGTCACCAGTGTGATTATGTTCCTGTGTGGGGAGTGCACTGCATATGATTTCATCACTGTAGACACTTTTAACCCCCCCACCCCCCCCACCTGTCCTCTGCCCAGTTGACTTTATCAGTTAGTCAGGCCAGCCTGATTAGGGATCCTCTCCTCAATAGGGAACTCTGTTCCAATCACAACTTCTGTTTCTGCAGTGACTGTTCTCCTCTTTGTTTTCACAACCTTGGGAGTCGGAAGTGTGATTCTGCTTAGTCGTTCTTCCTCCCCGCTGGGGTCGAGGTTGACGTGCCGATTGGCTTTAGGAATGTTTTTTTTGTTTTTTTTTAGCAGTGAAACGTCTCTTTGACTCATTTCACAGTGCTGTTTCCCGGAGGGGGGGCAGTGCAGGTGGAGTTTTAACAGAGGGGAACGCTGGTCCAAACTTTAGTGCAAAGAGACCGGTCATTCTTCTTTTCCATCCTTTTTTTATTTCTTCTGGCATAAATCACTTTAGAGTTGGCCTGTGGTAAAGGAGTCTTAGTGCAAAGAGACTTGACTTTATTTCTTTTTTTAGCCCTTTTACAGTGTGAGATCACAAATGCTTCTAGTGGTAAGTGTAGTGGAGTTCTAGAACATTGACTTCCCCTGAAAAGTTCTGAAAAGGCATTCCGTGAAACATGCTCTTTAAAGGGTTAAGCTCTACTTTCCGTGGCTAGGAGCTGGTATGACCTTACACCACTTCAGGGTACTCTGTGATGTGTGACCACCCTGGACTTCTTAACCCACTGTTCCTTTGCTGTTAAAAACACTCTCCATGCATGGGTTAGCACAGTGGCCCTCAACTGTGCTGAAAATGGGGGCACCTGTCTTTTCGAGGTGGAGAATTATCACATGCTGAAAACAGGACTTTTTCTCTGAATTGATTGTACTTAGTATGAAATAATATTGTTTTCCTGTTTTTCAGCGTAGAATATGCCATAGCTTATTACCCATTTTGTTTATTTTATTTCACGTTTTTTTGGGTCATGTATATTGAGGGTGCCCAGGGACCGTCCGTTTTGGTGAAATGCATAAATGGATCCAGGCAGGGCCTCGGCTCCTTGCGTGGTGAAAACATTGTTTTGAGTTGGGCGCTTGGCAAGGGATAAAGGTAGGTGCGATGGACTGATTGTCCATTGTTGTTTTGCTCTCCTGGGTCATTTACCCGCTTAACCTCAGGTTGTTATTTGTGGCCTGTAACTATGGAAACCAAAACACGAGCAGAAAAGTGGGCATGCAACACCTGCTACTGCAGCAACACCTGCAGCATCATCATTTGCGTGGCAGTGCGGTTGCTGACTTGTGTTCTCGTTGCTCTCCAGGTGTGGGCCTGGCCACTGTTGTCATCTCCTATGTGCTGAGCACCTATTACAATGTCCTCATGACCTGGACCCTCTATTACCTCTTCAACACTTTCGGAAACTCTCTACCCTGGCAGTCCTGTAACAATACCTGGAATGTTTTGGCTAACTGTTCCACTGGTTTCCCCGGAAACTCCACACACCTTCAGTCTGCCAGCCAGCAGTTCTTTGAGTAAGTTGTTGATTCCCTGAAGCAAAACGGTTGAATTTTTTGCCCCCATAGAATATGTGGAAACCACATTTACACGCACAGTGCCAATGGCTCCCTGCCCAGTTCCTGGTTTACGGAAAGGTAAAGGTTACACGTTCAAACCGTGAATGACGGCCTTAGCTGCTGCTTAGTAACAACATGCCCAATATTCCCCCGCAAGTTTTGATTGCCACAGCCCATCTCTAAATGGATGTACGCCTTTCACGGCTTTGATGATGAGTGCAAAGGCATCTCCCGTAGACTCCCATTTTGCTCGCCTCCTCACTTATGGCAGAGGAACTTTCTGCAGTCGAATTCCACTTCCTTGCAGCATCGCCCGGTGTATTTGTGGTGCGGGCTTCCCCCCAAAAATACGCCGATGCACACGGGCGTCAATAACCCGATTTTCCTGTTGTGATCCAGCCGTAGGCTACTGGAGATGACCCCCGGGATCGAGGAGCTGGGGGGTTTGCGCTGGGAGCTGTTCGGCCTGCTCATCCTCGCGTGGGCTATTGTATATCTGTGCATTTTCAAAGGTGTCAAATCCACCGGGAAGGTACAGTCACCGTCTCTCTATTTGTGTGCGTACACTCAGGGAGCACTTTATTAGGTATTTCTTAGACTTATTTTTTTTTAGACTTATTAGTCTTCTGCTGCTGTAGCCTAGCTACTTAAGAGGTTTGACGCGTTGTGTGTTCAGAGATGCTCTTCTGCACGCCACTGTTGTAATGTGTTGTTATTTGTGTTAATGTCACCTTCCTGTCAGACCAGTCTTGCCCTTATTCTCTGACCTCATTAAAAACACATTTTTCCCTGCAGAACTGCTGCTTACTGGATTTTATATTTGTTTTTTTCGCACCGTTCTCTGCAAACTCTAAGTCTCGGGAGTTCAGCAGTTTCTGAGAAACTCAAACCATGTTTGACACCGACAATCATTCCACGATCAAAGTCACTTAGGTCACATTTTGTCCCTATTGTGATATTTGGTCTGAAAAACAGCTGAACCTCTTGACCAAGTCTGCATGCTTCTATGCATTTAGATGCTGCCACATGATTGGCTGTAAAGTAATAAAGTACAGTGAAAAGCCAGAGAACACTAGTATAGATGCCTGCAGAACATGTGAAGCTAAGGCTAATTCTTTTATTTGTGTTCTTCAGCTTGTAATGTGGAGTGGAATCTAAACTAGTTTAGCCTGGTTGTGCAATATTAAGAAATTCTACTCCCTCAGGGTGACTCTAGAGACAGGAGGTCAGCAATTTCTGAGAAACTCAAACCATCTCAACAAACTCAAACAATCATTCCTCGGTCAAAGTCACTTAGATCACATTTATTCCCTATTCTGACATTTGGTCTGAGCAACAGCTGAACCTCTTGACCCCACGCCCCTCAGGGTGATTGGACCAAACTAGAACACTATGCTACAATTACTGTGTCCACATCATGAACTAATGGACCCCCTTTGGATGACGCGCGTAATGTTAAAGGTAGTATATTGCAGTATATTGCAGGACGGAAGTGTGTGTGGCTGTGTCCCGGCCTCCTCCGGAGCGGGAGGCTGAGCAGTGCCTCCTGTCCCCTCCCGCAGGTGGTGTACTTCACAGCCACGTTCCCGTACTTCATCCTGTTCGCCCTGCTCATCAACAACGTGCAGCTGCCGGGGGCCAAGGACGGGATTCTCTACTTCCTGACGCCGGTCTGGGGCAAGCTCCTGGAGGTCCAGGTACCGTGACTGAGGGAAATCAGCGCCTGCCCCCCCGCCCCCCCGCCCCCCAAAATGCGCCGATCTTATGACACTGAAGCCAGGCCTCTCTGCTCACAAAAGGGTCCTCTTGTGCCAACCCTTGGGCTTATCAAACTTTTGGAAATCAAACACTATTAAACACTTTGTCATGTTTTTGTTTGCTTGTATAACTACATATTTTGGGGGAAGCAAGGATGACGTAAAATGCATTCAAAAACCATAAACCAGCTGTCTTAACCGTCGACACGCTCTTAATGTCCGGAATACCAAACACAAGTGTATCAACAGTTAAAACTCCTCACTTAACCAACCATGTAAAATGTATTTATTTGATGTCATTTATTCATTATTATCAACGACATTAGTTATCAATGAAATCGCCAAATTCTTTGATGGGCAGAGCAACCTGTTGGATCAACCTTTATCAAAATGCTCAACTCACAATTAATTAAGTTAACAGCTTTATTACGTTACAGAATAATCAATAATAATCTAAATCCAAAGACAAGGGTCCAGCTGCCTTTGCAAAGAATATTTCAGACATGGGCAGTCACATTAAAAAAAAAAACGGAGAGAAAGTGCCAAACCCCCCAGCGTATGTGTTCAAAAACATTCCAATATAGCTATGAAAACAGTATTTTGGTTTGTTTTGGGACCACCTGCCTTATCAGTGAGATGGTACCGTAAGCCCATTATCAGTGAGATGGTACCGTAAGCCCATTATCAGTGAGATGGTACCGTAAGCCCA
The DNA here is from genome assembly GCF_963514075.1 of Conger conger. Lineage (NCBI taxonomy): Eukaryota > Metazoa > Chordata > Actinopteri > Anguilliformes > Congridae > Conger > Conger conger. The sequence goes on along the minus strand of NC_083770.1, from coordinate 48,482,313 downwards.
TTTCTACTTCTGGTTGCGGGACCATTGTTAAATTCCTGTGAGGTGGCCATTCTCACCCAGGGGAGATCAGGTCATTGGTAGAGATGCCTGCCCTCTTTGACCCAGACACTGCAGTGCTTGTGATGAGGGCCGAGCTCTTTCCCCCCCCCTCCCTCATAACTTGTCAGTGGTACAATTTGTGGCGGTTGGTATGCGTTGCCTTGGTTACGCATTTACTCCCTTAAATGTGAAATGTAAAATGTAAAAAAGAGAGAAGATGAATCTGAGAAATTTGGGACAAAGTGGAGGATATTGGAATTGTTTTGGAACAGGTTCTGCCTGTGCACCTGTAGACCTTAACACCCCCCCCCCCCCCCCCCGCTCCGGTGTCTGGTGTGTGTGTGTGTTTGTCCTCTCAAGGTGTGGGTCAATGCCGCCGCCCAGATCTTCAACTCTATCGGGGTCAGCTTCGGATCCATGATCTCCATGGCCAGTTACAACAAGTTCAACAACAACATCTTACGGTGGGCAGCAGTGAGCTTCTTCAACAGGCGTCTCCCCTTTAGGCGGCACGGATGGCGCAGTGGGTAGCACTGCCGCCTCACAGCAAGGAGGTCCTGGGTTCGAATCCCCGTCGGCCGGGGCCTCTCTGTGTGGAGTTTGCATGTTCTCCCCGTGTGCGCGTGGGTTTCCTCCGGGTACTCCGGTTTCCCCCCACAGTCCAAAGACATGCAGGTTAGGCTGATTGGAGAGTCTAAATTGCCCGAGTATGTGAGTGATTGGTGTGTGTGCCCTGCGATGGAGTGATGACCTGTCCAGGGTGTATTCCTGCCTTTCGCCCAATGTATGCTGGGATAGGCTCCAGCCCCCCTGCGACCCTGTTCAGGAGAAGCGGGTTAGGATAATGAATGAATGAATGAATGAATGAATCAGACAATCAATGAATCAGTCAATCAATCAATCTCCCCTTTAGTCGCTCCGGCAGGTGTACCCGCTGCTGAGCTGGGCAAAGTCCCGTCGCTTGACCTCACAAATGCATTTTCAGTTTATACTCTGTAGGGCCCAGAGCCAGAACTCCAGACCAGGGCCAAAGTACATCTCAGAGTGTGATTACAGAGGCAAGCCTAGAACGGTCTACAGACAGCTTGCCTTGATTCATTTTTTTTGTAACATATTTTTTGTTAATAAACTCAAAAATTACTTGCAAAAATTACATTGCTGTGTTGTGTGCGCGAAGAAAAAACAAATAATACTTTGAAGTGCCAAATATGAGCAATTTATCCAATTTAACAGAACGATATACATTTTTAGCTGGGTGCCGAGCACACATATACCCCCTCTCCTTCTTGAATCGATTAACTTCCTGTTCGTATTTCCTTTTCTTCGATACAGGGACACTTGGATTGTCTGCCTGGCGAACTCAGCCACCAGTTTGTTAGCTGGCATTGTGATATTCTCAGCTATCGGATATATGGCTCACATTCACAACCTGCCCGTTGACAATATAGCCACAGACGGTAGGTGCCTCTTTCTCCCCCTTTCGATCTTTCGAAACATACGTGTCACTGCGATCCAAAAGTCTGAATGTCCAGAAGTCAGAATAAAGAGTTAAGTGGAACTATTAGAGGTAGCCATGACCAACCTCTGTTCCTCTGCTGAACATAGCCATTATTTAAGTCATAAATGGAACCGGTTAATCTTACCTCCTAAATGGATTAATGTACAGAATATTATTTATTGAGCCATAAATGTCTGGTATTTGCTTTATTAAATCCTGAGAAGCGATTGTTAGCTGGCGGCTGCCCTGAAACACGTCTGTGCTGCCAGTGGAGATCCGGAGGCAGAGTGATCAAACAAATTAAGCATGGTACCTTGAGGACGCTTCAAAGTGATTGCAGGAATTTGCGGTCCAGGTGTGCCAAGTTCACGGAAGCTCAGATAAAATATGAATGTTATGCGAATTCAGGTCCAAACTTCAGAGTGCTAATGGCTAATTGTTGAAAGATCAAGTTTTCATCATAACCATCTGACTAAGACTCAGAAAATTATAATATAACATGAACTAACAGGCCATTCAGTCCAGCAATGCTGGCCTTTTCCTACCACTGAAGTGTACCTACTGCTTAGTTTGCTTAAAAGCTAAATAGTATCGAGCCTGGCCTTGAAAACCAGTGTTTCTGCCTCCACTCCATGCTCTTTTAACATTTGTTTGGTTACAATAGGTGTAATGGTAGGATAGTTTAGATAAGGTTGGTCAGATTCCCTTGCTTTGTGACGTGCCATAACAAATCTTGTACAATCATCCCCCCTATGATGATTTAGATTTTATATTCAGGGTTTAGGTGGGGAAATTCAGGCAGACTTCATTTTAGAAGGGAGGGAGGATCATTTTTGTCAATGGAAGAGAAAGTGCACTTTTCTGCAATGCAGTTACCACATCTCTCCACGGAAGCCATGTCTTTCTGTGTCTCCATATTTCTGTTACATTACATGTCATGTCATTTGGCTGACGCTTTTACCCAAAGCGACTTACAGTTTAGGCTAAGCAGGAGACAATCCTGGTGCAATCCAATGCAAGCTTAAGGGATCATATTGTGGCTACACCGGGTATCGAACCACCGACCTTGTGGATCCCAGCGCTGTACCTTAACCACTACGCTACAGGCCGCCCTGCTGCTGCCACTCTTTTGTGGAGTTCAGATTGAGATTTGTTTTGGTGAACATTCCGGCAGGCATTACCAGGTGCATGCATTTGCACATCGTTTTTCTGGTT